>NC_057812.1:117065726-117120820 GCF_018294505.1 Triticum aestivum
GATGAAGCTTCGACGGCTGCCTACATGCGGCGGTGAGCCGGCGGTAGTACAGTAGGCGACGATTGGGCATGTAGCAGCGGCGGTGGCAGCGCGGGTGTCCGGCCGTCATTTGCGGCGACGCATTGACGTTGCATGAGTGGAAAAAATATATGGAGAGAAGCAATGCTTCTTCTATTTGAGGGGTGATGCGTGTTTTTTTGAAGAGATTCAACTTTTTTAGGGTTAGAGAAACTGCTGGATCAGTTTTTTTTGCCTCAATTTTTCTTATACATGTATTTTTTTAAAACAGGATAATATATGTATTTTTTCGACGTGATATGTGTATATTTTAATATACTGGAGATGTTTTAATAATGAAACATCGTTGAAATAAGAAGTCAACTGACTCGGTCGATGAACTCACGAGACCCCAGCCATATGTATCGCCAGGTCACCGATCCGCACCTCGTCCGGGATCTCGCACCAATCAGCGCCGAGCACGCGGATCGTGTGCTTCCTCCCCGCAACCTCCAGCCGTTAGATCCAATCAATCACCCAAACGCAATCCGAGACCCTCTCCCCCACGATCGGAAGAAACCGCCTGGGCCACGCTTCGCTTGCCCACACCCGTCACCTATAAATCCCCACCCCACTTCCCCTCTTCTTCCCTCACTACAGAATCCGTCGCCTTTCACTTCAAGTTCCCCAACCCGCAGCGCGCGCAAGCAGAAGCCCAGTTCGAATTCCCGGCGGCGGAGGAGAGACCGATGGCGCGTACGAAGCAGACGGCCCGGAAGTCGACCGGCGGCAAGGCGCCCCGCAAGCAGCTGGCCACCAAGGCGGCGAGGAAGTCGGCGCCGACCACGGGCGGCGTGAAGAAGCCCCACCGCTACAGGCCCGGGACCGTGGCGCTGCGTGAGATCCGCAAGTACCAGAAGAGCACGGAGCTGCTCATCCGCAAGCTGCCGTTCCAGCGCCTGGTGCGGGAGATCGCCCAGGACTTCAAGACGGACCTCCGGTTCCAGAGCCACGCCGTGCTGGCGCTCCAGGAGGCCGCCGAGGCGTACCTCGTCGGGCTCTTCGAGGACACCAACCTCTGCGCCATCCACGCCAAGCGCGTCACCATCATGCCCAAGGACATCCAGCTCGCCCGCCGCATCCGCGGGGAGCGCGCATAGATTGCCCAAGGAAAAGCAATGTAGAGCTGTCCGTTCGTCGCCTCTGGTTTCAGATCGTGTTAGCAATAGGCAAGAGGCGACTTTTATTTTGTTGTAGAAAAAACTCTGGTTGGCTACATTGTTACAATGACACGTTTCTTATTTCGTCTATATTGTTGGTTTGTGCTAAAATGCAAACAAATGCATCATTGTTTCCGAGTAATTCTGAAATTTCAGCGTTTTGTTCCTTAGAACCTGATGAAATTTGCTGCTGCGCTGTATGCATTTCTTGTGGCCTTGTCTTGCTACAGCGGTGAAAATTAATTTCATGATGTATCTTACAATATTGATTTCATATTATGAATCTTGATTTTTTTATAAACTTGAAGACTTAATCAAAATTTGACTTTGACCAAATCTTATACAGACTAAAAAACCTAGGAAGTACGTAATGATTATGAATATACACATTAAATGTGTAATTTGCATATTAATTTAAATTGTTTTAGCCTTAATCATATGGATTGCAAGAAAGAAAATTAGGGGATTGTAGTTTCTCTAGGTGACCTTGCACAAATTTGGTTGATTTTCTGGAACAGTTTTGATAACGTTCACTTCAATAATAGTACTAATAATTTACCTATTAGAGAAACATGGGGATTTTATTTAGTTGGACAACAAAGTCACAATAAGTCAGATCGTGTTAGCTAGCGTAAACACGCAATGAGCGCCTTTTATTCCGTTGTAAAATTAATCCTTGTTGGTTACCATAGTTACAATGAGTCATCTGCTTATTCTTCTGTATGATTGGTTTTGGCTAAATCGAGAAAGATGAGACCAAGCGAGCTACCTGGCTCCTTAGAGTTTAGCAACTCTGGGCCGTCGGATTATTTACTTGATGCAATTTGGACCGTCCGATCTCGCCCCCGGACAATTTCGGTCGTCGGATTAAAACTAAGGCCGTTGCAATAAACAGTGTGCGCACAGGTCGTGCCATCGCGCGTAAATAGCCTGCCCCGCGGTGGGCATTTTGGTCATTTCATGCACCGGGGTATAAAAGGCGACGGTTCGTATGGAGATGACCTAGCCGGCTCCTCTCCTTCTCGCGCTGCCTCCTCCTCCCGCACTCGCGCCTCGCATCTCTCCCCCTCCAAACCCTAGGCCCGCGCCCGCCGGCTGCCGTCGCCACCCGGCCGCTGCCACAGTCGCCCTTCCAGGCCTCCATCTCGCATGTGGGCCGCCGCCGGCGCCCCCTCTCCTCTTCCTCCCGCCCGCGCCTCCTTGCCCCGCTGCCGCCCAGGGCCATCCCCACACTGCCGTCGACTCCTATTGGAAGCGCGATACGGAGGCCGCCTCCGCTCCCACGTCCTCTTCCTTCCTCTCCTCCCCACGGGTCGATGACGGCAAGGACGAAAGCCGCCGCTGCTCCTCTTCGCCTCCCTCCTCCTCCTGGCCGCCCCTTGTGCTAGCCACTCGCGACCATGAAGGGCGGCGGAGCCATTAGTACCGGCGGCCGTGAGTTAAAGCAGGGTAGAGCGGAGGAGAGGAAGGAGAGCGCAACAACGTGGGCTCGCCGGCCGGCTGGGCCCCATGGCCGCGTCCTTCTTCTTCCACTCCGTCGCGAGAGACCTCGATGTGATGCCAAGGTCCACCAGCCCTCTTCTCCTCTCTCTGGCTTCCTTGCTTCGATTATATCCATATTCACCTGAGGCTGCCGTTTTGTTTCTTTTCCTCAGGCAGCTGCACAGAAGGGAGAAGCACAGGCGTTGCCGGGGTTGTGGATAGCCGCATCGGGCGGTGTTGGCATGGGGAGCACCCGAGCAGGCGCGGCAGCGCGGATGGACCCCGAGGCGGGCACGGAGCTGGCGTGCTCCTCGACGTGCCCCAGCACACCGTCCTCGGCGTCGACACCCAGGTACGTCACCGTCGTGCCTCGCACTGGCCGCCACGCCACTGGTGGTTACACCCTGTCTATCTCGCCATGCTTTGCTTTGATTTGATTGATTCGAGAGATTGACTGCTGCTTCAGGTGTTCTCAGTCGGCCCTAGGTTCACAGGGATCAAGATGGTGCCCCCGGGCCCGCGTTTCCTCCACTATTGCTCCCCCAGCTGGTAGGAAACATTTCTTACCAATAATACGGGCAACCCTTTAATTGATTTTAGATGCATAAGTGCTTCTAGCATCTCTGAAATTTTTAGCTGCTGTACATCATCTGCTGGGCAAGTATCAGTGATTTCGGTGAGAACACACTAGAGTCTAGATACGAAGCAAAACCGATGTATGCCTGTATTTACAAGTTGATCTGGGAGTAGTGAAAGTGCTAGTGATCGACTAGAGGGGGGGGGGTGAATAGGCGATTTTTATGAAAGTCTTCTAAACAGGGAAGTTTTGAAGACAAACGATAGAAGTAAACCTATTACCACGCAGCGGAAGGTAGACTACACTAGGCAAACCTTAGCCAGGTAATCAACGAAGTGAAAGCACGATGACTAATAGCAGCTAGGCAGTAGGGATCAGGTAGGAAGATATTGTGAAGCCAATCAGAACAAGCAGTCACTCAGTGAAGACAAACTATAATGCAATCATGCAATGACTTCACAAGGACCAACAGTAAGTAAAGGGAATGGAAGGATGAAACCAGTGACTCGTTGAAGACAATGATTTGTTGGACCAGTTCAGTTGCTATGACAACTGTACGTCTGGTTAGGGCGGCTAGGTATTTAAACCTGAGGACACACAGTCCCAGACACCCAGTCCTGAACACGCAACTCAGAACCCTTAGTCCTCACCGTATTCCCCTTGAGCTAAGGTCACGCAGACCTCGCCCAATCACTCTGGTAAGTCTTCAAGGTAGACTCCCAAACCTTCACAGACTTCGTTCACCGGCAATCCACAATGACTCTTGGATGCTCAGAACGCGACGCCTAACCGGCTGGAGGATTCACAGTCCTCAAGTGTAATAAGTCTTCAGATCACACAGACAAGAAGACTTAAGTGATGCCTAACACTCTTTGACTCTGGGTGGTTAGGACTTTATCCTCGCAAGGAATTCTCTCTCAAAGGCTTCGAGGTGGGTTGCTCTCAAACAACAACAACCGTACTTTAACTCTAAGCAGCCAACCATTTATAGTTATAGGGGGTGGGCTATTTATAGCCACTAGGCAACCCGACCTGATTTGTCCGAAATGACCCTGGGTCACTAAGGAACTGACACGTGTTCCAACGGTCAGATTTTAAACACACATGACAACTTTACTTGGGCTACAAGCAAAGCTGACTTGTCCAACTCTGGACAAGATTCGCTCTCATAGTCTTCACTCGAAGAGATAGGATTTTGGTTAAGCATCACTTCAGTCATTCTGACTGGTTCTCTTGGACCCCACTTAACAGTACGGTGGTTCCTATGACTCAACAAAGAAGAAAAAGAACTACGAAAGATCTAAGTCTTCGAGCTCCATAGTCTTCATGCGATGTCTTTTCTTGTCATAGTCTTCAATGTGAATATCTTCACATACCACCTTTGACTTCAATGTCTTCATGCATTTTTAGGGGTCATCTCTGGTAGGAAAACCGAAATAATGAGGGACTTCTACCTGTGTTATCCTGCAATTCTCACAAACACATTAGTCCCTCAACTAGGTTTGTCGTCAATACTCCAAAACCAACTAGGGGTGGCACTAGATGCACTTACAATCTCCTCCTTTTTGGTGATTGATGACAAGCTGGTTGAAGTTTTCAACGGGGAATATAATATGTGAAATTGTAAAGGATAAGGAATTGTCTTCATAAGTTGCAAGGGCTCCCCCTGAAGATATGCATACAAGTTAATTTGCTTTTGGAATGCAAATGCACATGGCAGGTTGTACTTGTGGAGATCCTCTTCAACTTATGATGACAATTCATCATGCATGAAAAGTATGTGAAGATAATGACATGCATAATGAAAAATGGACGTCTGGAAAATGATCTAAGTGCGGAATTTATCGTCGCACATGCGGAATTTATCTTCGCAAAACAGGGTGCCAAACAAGTAGCAGACGACCATCGAGTTTTAGTGTTACAACTCAAAGAACCAAATGAAGCAAAAACAAGAGTTGTAAGCACGAAGCAAAATATAGCAAAACATAAAGCACCCGCCCATATGGACCTGCTTGAAGACTATCAACCCATATGCTTCTCCCCCTTTTGTCAGCAAGGAATAAAAAGGTTTGAAGACATAGAGTGTCTACTCGTTCCTAGGACCAGCAGGGTCGTTGGAGGTGTTTGGCGGTGCAGAAGAGCTTGGAGGTGCTGAAGCAGGTGGCGGTGAGGTAGCATCGTCTTCTTCATCAATGATTCTGGCAGTGACTATGGCAGCAGATGTAGAAAACTCAGAGTCTTCAAGTGATGGTGTGTTTCGCATCACATCCCTTCTAGGAGGTGTGGTGTCAAACTTGAATGGCTCAGTGAAGCCATCCTCTACAAGTTCAGCTTCAGTACATATCATTGATAGCCCTTTCCATGTACGACGACAGGTTTCATGAGTGACGAAAGCATTCTTGGTGGCAAGATTTCGAAGACGATTAACGTCCACCAAGAGGCTTTTCATCTGACGCTTTAGCCAGTCATGATGCCTATCTTGTTTTTGATGAAGGGCCACAAGAAGCTCTCGGTTATTGAGAACACGAGCGTGCTTCTTGGGTCTTGAAGCAGTTGCACTATTAGTGGCTTCAGTTGAAGCAGGGTGTGGCGCACGTGTAGTGCCAGCCAAAGGATACACCTTGGAGATGGCTTCAACACCTTCATCATTCTGAGTGAAGCTCTGGTGTTCTGCATTATGAAGATTCAACGGTTGCTTGGCAGGCTCAGGATATATAGCTTCAGCAGAGGTATCCACATCTGGCAAGAAGATCCGATGGTTTTGGGCTGAGGGCTGATACGAGATTGCAGAGTGCAGTTTGATTAGCCTCATCACCCAAGGAGCATAGAACTTCAAACCAAATAAATCTGAGCCTGACGCTGCAAGTTGGCGTATGAAGAAATCCTGTGCGTTGAAGCATTTGCCATGAAGGATATAGAATATGAGAGTCTTCATTGCACCCTCAATCTTGGCATGTGGAGAGTGTCCCTTAATGGGCCAGAGAGTCCGCCGGATGATGTGATATATGGTCCTGGGCAGGAACTCAAAGTCTTCAACGAAGAACTCTGTTGGATAAGGAGCATCGTGGGGAAATGGCTTCATCATTGAGAGCATCTGACTCATATTTGGTTCAGGCCTCTGGAATATGCTCTCAATAGCTTCAGCATGTAGTTGACAGCCTTCCTCGAAGAATTCGCCAGGAGTAGGAAGGCCGGTGAGCTCAATGATATCAAATGCATTGGCTTCATGATGGACATTGCCGGTCATCCACTCCAGGACCCAAGTCTTCGGATCTCTGTTGTATCCTTTAATGTGGAGGGTGGCATAGAACTGAAGCAGAAGCTCTTCATTCCAGTGCTCTTCATCAGTGACAAACTGCAGCAGACCCACTTGCTTAAAGCAATCCAAAGCTTCCTCTAGACAGGGCAGACCAGCAATGGCTTCAACATCAAGGTGCTTGTGCGGGAAGATGCGACCTTGGTTGTATAGGATGCATGAATAGTAGCTGCGCTGAGGATAGCTCCAGAACCTATCTGATGAAATCCTTTCCCTTGAATATGGGTTCTTGGAGCTGTTGAAGAACGTATTGTCTGCCTTGAAGCTATTGATGTCAAAGGATCCAGGTGCTGATGCAGGACCTGGGAACCTTGGCAGCCTCGGGACTGGCTTCTGGACATGAGGCCTGTGCTCAACATGGTAATCAAATTGAGGACCTGCAGCAGACTCAGGAACAGAAGTGTCTTGATCAGTAGCTTCGCTGTCTGCTGAAGCTTTTGGTGGGGAGGGCTCCACATTGGCTTCAGTGTTTGTTGTGGCAGCCTCAACATTTTCAGCCTCCACTCGACTAGCTGGAGGGTCAGACTTAGGCACGTTCTCCTGGAGAACTGCTTCAGAGTGTAGCGGGGGAGTAGGATCTTGTGGTACTTCTTCATTTTCTTCGGCTGATGCAGCCGGAATGTCTTCAGCACAGACTTGAGGCCTTGGACCTTTGCGAAGCCTGCAGAACGCAGACGACGCCTGTGGTGTTGGAGTGGGCTGGGCCTCAAAGTCTTTTTCCTCTTGGGGGCGATCCGCCCATGACGCATCTTGTGCAATTGGCGTCAGAGGACGACCAATGCTGATTAGTTCGCTTTGTTCATTCTGAGGAAGGGCTGCATCATCTTGTACATTGTCCTGATGACCAATGTCTTCAGCAGCAATGGGGTCGGCTGCTGGTATGTCTTCAGCTTCAGGAGCCTCTGTGGAAGCAGGCTCATGAACTGTCAGTTGCCGTTCTGCGTTGGGGTGAACCATAGAGATAGGTTTAACTATCAAGGGCTCTGTGGGAGCAGTCCGAGATTTCTTGATCTTTCGCTTCTTCTTGCTGGGGGCAGTAGGAGAGGCTTTAGAGCTTTTCCTTTTCCTTGCTTCAGCCTCAGCAGTTCTTGTCCTCTTAAGCTCTGAAGCTGTTGACCGGCTCTTTGGCTTCGAGCCAGTCGTTGCAGTTGCGAAGACAATTGGAACTGCTTCTTGCCTAGGTGCCTCTGGTTTAGCCATAGCAGGCTTTTTCTTCTTCTTCACGGCCATCTTGGGGTCGATGCCAGGACGCCCAAGTGCCTTGCGCTTCTCAACCTCATTGTAGGCTTGTACACACCTTTCAGCCAGAGACTTCATCCGCTCACGTGAGCCCTGAGCTTCTGCACGCTTCTTCAGAAAATTTTCTTTGAGCTCATGCAGCATGGTCTTGAAGCTCTTCACCTCTTGTACGCTAAGCTTGGCCATATTCTTCTTGAACTAAGCCTTTTCATGATCAATTTTCTGCTTCAGTTCAACAATGCGCTGGGCAATGGCAAGTTCTGAAGCAATTGCGCCTTGGAAGGCAACGCTGAGACCGACAGGCAGCTGCAGATCTTCGAAGCTTATGTCTGGTGTGGAAAACCATTCGTCGATGAAGTTGTGGATAATGGCGACATCAAAGAGAGGCAAATTGTTGAAGATTTCAGCTTCTTCTTTGCTTTTGATGAGCTGCTCTAGAGCGTCATCTCCAAGATCTTCATCACTTGATAGATCAATGGCTTCACTGCGCAGAATGGCAGCAGCTGTGAGTTCTTTGCCGGTGTGTGGCTGAGGCACCTTGGCCTTCTGGGGCTTGGAGACACGGGATACGTCTTCAGACTGCACACTAGCTTCAGGAGGTGCAGTTGCCAATGGCTTCGCCCTTGAGATTTTTGATGAAGGGGCCGGCTTTGAAGCTTTTGGCTTCTTCGACTGCTTTGGCTTCGGTACAGCAGGAGCTTCATCAGACTCAGAGTCAGCTGGGGGGTCATTCACGGCAGTCCCTTGGACTAAGATGCGGGTGATGAGGCCCTCAAGGTTGGCATACGGACCAATGATATTGGGTTCTGCGTCGTGTGTGCCATCTGCCCTTGGTGCTGAGGGACCAGGGTTGAAGTCTAACCCAAATTTCTTCTTGTTGAGCTTCACTGATTGTTGGGCAAACTGGAAGTTGCGCTTGAACAGATTGTCGTCACGACACTAGAGTAGTGACGACGGATGTGCATCATCAGGCTGTGGCCCATGAACCATGCATGGATAGAAGCTTTGGGCAATAGCTTCATCTCTGGTCCTGGGTACAAGGTTCTTGTATAAGATGTCTCCCCACGGACTTTTGATGGCACTTTTCTCAGCATACTCTTGGGTTGTGAATCGGTATTTGAACCATTGTTCAGCCCAATAGCATCGAATCCATTGGATTCGGGACTTGCGCTGCCCATAATTCTCTTCAGGATCTGTTTTATACATTTCTGCCAGGTCTTCAGGTAGATCTTTGGAAGTTCCTCCACGTCTCTGTCTGCCCCCTTCCTTGCTGCTGCTTCTGAAGCCATAAACTTTAACTTGAAAGGCTTCAAAACTTTCAAAGGCTTCAAAGGCTTTCTTTTGCTGGGCCAACAGGAACTGGCTTCAGGAGAATTTATGTGATGCTGTAAGAATTCTGCAAATGAATGCAGACTATGAGAACCGAAGGATTCTCCCATGGACATGTACCTGTGACAGCATTAAGGTACGAGGGAAGGGGAAGAGGTCATATGCATTCTCAGAAGGTTTTGAAGATTAATCAGTTTAGAAGACATTGACCTCATCGTGCGAAGACATTCACTCATAGATAAGAAGTTGGTTCCAGATTTGTACGAGCCCACAGATCAGTACAAGTGAGGAATCTAACTACTTCATGAAGCACAAGTGAATATACTAGGCATGTTGTGAGATGCAGATAGAGAGATCCTACTTGTGTGAAGAGAAACTTCTTATGGTAGAAAGTGACAGAACCATGAGATCAATCGGGGCTGTAAAAAGAAGTTTTATTTACCACACTTGGAACTGCTAGACGGAGTGGGAGATGATGCCGAGCAGTTCAATCCTCCGTGCCCTAACTTGGCGACGGAAGACACCTACGGCGACGGCGAAGAGAACGATGTCCGCGGTCGGCGTGAGGACGGCGTCGGAGAGGTTGCGGCAGCGAAGCGCTTCATCACCGGCGTCGTCGAGAGCTAGCGGTGGCGCTAGGGTTCGTGCGAGGGTGGAACAAGAAGATAATGACCGCGGTAAGTGTGAATTTATAGGCTCAGGGGCGGCACTATGCTATTACACAGGTGCCCCCGGCGATTCGCTTCTGAGGAACGCGTGGCCAGTTTGCGGATGTTTTGGGTTTGTTCCACTTCCCACGCACGCCTGGATTGTCGGACGGTCGTTCCTGCTTCTCCGGATTTTATGTGGAGGAATGAGCATTGAAAACGGACTTTATGGTTGTCTCTATATCTTCTGCTGACAAGGACGCAGTGAAGACATTCGACAGTTTCAATAGAATGCATATGACTTGGAGAGATAGAGTTTGAGATAGAAAGCATAGAGAAGTTGGGGTCCGATCACATTCACTTAGTTCAAAAGATTCAACACGAAGATATAGCTATAAGTGAATGCTGTAGAGGACAGAACACTAGCATATATATATATATATATATATATATATATATATATATATATATGTATAGTCAACATAGTGAAGATAATCATGAAAATATGTTGAGTTCGAAGCCAAATCAAATGTGAAGACATTGCAAGGTAACGCCATGAGTGAAACACTTCAAAATGGAACGTTTGGTGGCGGCGTTACCCACCGTATAGGAAGTATTAGACCCAGACACGGCGCACAATTATCGTGGCGCTCCAAAGTCAAATTCCACATTAATGTATTCACACTTAGAATGTATGTCTTCATTGATTGAAGATAGACTTCACTTGGTGTGTTGCACATCTAAGTCATCAATATGCATAAGGGTTAGGATGTGTGCCTGATCACATGACATTTGAGGATTCTAGGATATTTAGCTCACACCGTAACTTGCAAAACCTCTTCTCATCCAAGGGCTTGGTGAAGATACCTGCCAATTGCTCTTCAGTGTTGACGTGTATGATATCAATATCTTCATTCACAACATGATCTCTGAGAAAGTGATGACGAATTTCAATGTGCTTTGTCTTCGAGTGCTGAACTGGGTTGTTGGCAATCTTGATGGCGCTTTCGTTGTCGCAGTACAGTGGCACTTGCTTCAGATGAATGCCATAGTCCTTGAGTGTTTGCTTCATCCACAGAAGCTGAGCGCAGTAAGATCCAGCAGCAATGTATTCAGATTCAGCAGTGGAGAGAGATACACAGTTCTGCTTCTTTGAAGACCAACATACAAGTGATCGTCCCAGAAAGTGACATGTGCCTGATGTAGACTTGCGATCAACTTTGTCACCAGCATAATCAGCATCCGAGAATCCAACCAAATCAAACTCTGAGCCCTTTGGATACCATAATCCTAGAGTTGGGGTGTGAGCCAAATATCGAAGAATTCGCTTCACAGCTAAGTGATGCGACTCCTTTGGTGCCGCTTGAAATCGAGCACACATGCAAACACTAAGCATAATATCTGGCCTAGATGCACATAGATAAAGTAAAGAACCAATCATGAAGCGGTATACCTTTTGATCGAACTCTTTACCATTGTCGTCAGGACCCAGATGATGTTTGGCTGGCATTGGTGTTGTGAAGCCTTTGCAGTCTTGCATACCGAACTTCTTCAGGCAATCTTTGAGATACTTCTCTTGAGATATGAAGATGCCATTGCGTTGTTGTCGTATTTGAAGACCAAGGAAGAACTTCAGCTCCCCCATCATGGACATCTGATATTGTTCTTGCATCATATATCCAAACTCTTCACTGTACTTCTGATTTGTGCAGCCGAAGATAATGTCATCCACATATATTTGGCACACAAACAGTTCACCATCATATGTCTTCGTGAAAAGAGTGGGATCCAGGGAACCAGGTATGAAGCCTTTCCTCTTCAGGAAGTATTTGAGTGTGTCATACCAGGCCCTAGGGGCTTGTTTGAGGCCATACAGCGCCTTGTTGAGCTTGTATACCATGTCAGGATGTTTTGGATTTTCAAAGCCAGGCGGTTGTGCAACATACACTTCTTCAATCTTGCCATTGAGAAAGGCACTCTTCACATCCATTTGATATAGAAGTATGTTATGATGATTTGCATAGGACAGCAGTATGCGTATGGCTTCAAGCCTAGCCACAGGAGCAAACGTTTCATCGAAGTCAATGCCTTCCACTTGAGTATATCCTTGAGCAACGAGACGAGCTTTGTTTCTGACAACTTGACCATGCTCATCTTGCTTGTTGCGGTATATCCATTTGGTGCCTATTATGTTGTGCTTCCGTGGATCAGGACGCTTAACCAGTTCCCATACATTATTCAGCTCAAATTGTTGAAGCTCTTCTTGCATAGCTTGAATCCATTCAGGTTCCATGAAGGCTTCTTCAACTTTCTTGGGTTCTGATATTGAGACGAATGCGAAGTGCCCACAGAAATTTGCTAGCTGAGTTTCCCTTGAACGAGTGAGTGGACCAAGTGCATTGATGCTGTCAATTATTCTGTCAATCTGCACTTCATTGGCAACACGAGGATGTACAGGGTGAAGACTTCGCTCTTGCTGATCTGTGTTGTTGTTGGGAGGAATGTCTTCAGGCTGAGCATTGTCTTCATGCTGATCAGGTGCTGAGATGATAAGTTCTTATTCAGGATGAGCTTCAGAAGGTATGATCTCTCTAGTTCCCATTAGCTTGATTGATTCACCAGCTGGAATTTCATCTAGCACATTTGGCAGTTGCTCTCTTTGTGAACCATTTGTCTCATCGAACCACACATCCACTGTTTCAACCACTTTGTAATGAAAGAGATTGAAGACTCTGTAGGAGTGCGAATCCTTTCCATATCCAAGCATAAAACCCTCATGTGCTTTTGGTGCAAATTTTGAGGTGTGGTGTGGGTCCTTGATCCAGCACCTTGCGCCAAATACTCTGAAATAACTGACATTTGGCTTCTTGCCAGTTAGGAGTTCATAAGATGTCTTGTTCAGAAGCTTGTGAAGATAAACACGATTGATTGTATGGCATGCAGTGTCAATGGCTTCAGTCCAAAATTTTCTTGGAGTCTTGTATTCATCTAGCATCGTTCTGGCCATCTCAATGAGTGTTCTGTTCTTGCGTTCGACGACGCCATTCTGCTGTGGCGTGTACGGAGCTGAGAATTCATGTGTGATGCCCAAGGTATCAAGATATGTATCAAGGCCAGTGTTCTTGAATTCAGTGCCATTGTCACTTCTGATGTGCTTTATCTTGGCGCCGTAATTGTTCATAGCTCGATTGGCGAAGCGTCTGAAGACATCCTACACTTCAGTCTTGTAAAGGATTATGTGTACCCAAGTATATCTAGAGTAATCATCAACAATGGCAAAGCCATAGAGGCAAGCAGTAGTAGTAAAAGTTGAGTAGTGAGCGGGACCAAAAAGATCCATGTGAAGCAGTTCAAAGGGTCGAGTAGTGGTCATGATTGTCTTCGAGGGATGTTTTGCCCTCGTCATCTTCCCTGCTTCACAGGCACCGCATAAGTGATCTTTCTTGAACTTGACGCCCTCGATGCCTATGACATGTTTCTTCTTCGCAAGGGTGTGGAGGTTCCTCATGCCAGCATGCCCAAGCCTCCGATGCCAAAGCCAGCATTCTGAAGCTTTTGCAAGAAGCCATACTGCAAGTTGTGGCCCTGCTGAGAAATCTACCACATACAAATCATCTTTCCGATACCCTTCAAACACTAGAGACTTGTCAGATTCCATTAGTACAAGGCAACAATATTTTCCAAACATTACGATCATGTTCAAATCGCAAAGCATTGAGACAGACATTAAGTTAAAGCCAAGGGATTCAACAAGCATGACTTTATCCATGTGTTGATCCCTTGAGATTGCAACTCTACCTAGACCCAATACCTTACTTTTACCAGTGTCAGCAAATGTGATGTGGCTCTTGTCGGATGGACGTAAGATTGAGTCCATAAGAAGGCTTCTTTTGTCAGTCATGTGATTTGTACACCCACTATCAATAATCCATTCTGAAGACTTTGAAGACGCTGGTGTCGTACCCTACAATGCAGTTAGGGGGATAGGCTTCACGAAGAGAATTGTGAAGCAAAAACATTTGACGAACCAGTGGGTTATGAAAACTTAGATCCAGATTAGGACTAATAGGGAGAGTAGCATGCGATTCAGGAATGAAGTACATAATGATGCCATTCGGGCACTTTATCTTGCGCCCTACAAGATTTTTAAGGTCCCCAGCAATAGCGTCAGAAGATTTTGGTTTTCTGCTGGAGACCTTTCCCTGCAAAAGAGAGTTAAGCCTTCTTAACCACCCACATTCAAGGGTGGCTTAGAAGAGATAAGTCTAAGTGCAGCATCTGAGAATTTTGGCTTTGAAGCCTTAGCAAACAGTCTTGCAGGTGGACAATAGTACTCATAAGAATAAGCAGAATAATTTTTGGTCATATGAACATGACGGTTTGATGAACCGCTCTCATATTCATATGCCTGAGTATGGTTTCCCTGCAAAACATTTGCGTTAGTGTGACTCAGGTGAGTCCTCTGTTTGTATGAAGCCTTTGGACCGTATGAAGCCTTTGGTCTGAGGTTTGTCTTCTTCAAGTGAGGTGTCATGAAGACATTCACAGGAAGATTTTCCAGACACTTTTTCGCAACCCAGATCTTCTTCATAGGCGGTCCATTCCTGCAGTTAGAACCAATGTACCTGGCAAACGCTTCACCATTCTGATTCTTAAACAGTATATAGTTTGCATCAAAGGATTAATCAATGATAATGGGGTTAGCACAAGTGAAGCCAGATAAATTGGATGGATCTGCTGAAGGTTCCTTTGCAGCAACCCACTTGGTTTTGGGGTACTGCTCAGGTTTCCAGTAAGAGCCATCTGCATTTATTTTCCTTACGAACCCAACACCCTCTTTCCTAGGGTTTCGGTTCAGAATCTGCTTCTTGAGGACATCACATAATGTCTGATGTCCTTTAAGACTTTTGTACATCCCTGTTTCAAGCAATGTCTTCAACCTAGCATTCTCATCAGCAATAGCAGTGGTATCCTCAGCAGAGGGGTTAGTTACCACATCAACAGTTGAAGATATTGCAACAACAGTAGCAGTGGAACATTCAGCAACAGAAGTAGCATTATCACGCTCAATGCATTTAAGACATGGTGGTTCAAATCCTTCCTGAGCGGAACTGATCTATTCGGTACGAAGTGACTCATTTTCCTTTTGAAGATCTTCATGAGCCGCTCTCAATTTCTCAAGTTCTTGCTTCCTTTGAAGATAATCATAGGAAAGCTTTTCATGAGTTGTTGAGAGAGTATCATGACGATCTTCAAGTTCCTGATACTTAACGTGAAGATTTTTTATGTCTTCAATTAAGGATTCAGATCGAGTCATTTCAGCACCCAACAGATCATCGCTTCTGTCTAATAGTTTTTGAATATGTTCCATGGCTTTCTGTTGTTCAGTTGCAATTTTAGAAAGTATTTTGTAACTGGGTTTTGAATCACAATCAGAGTCATCGTCGCTAGATGTTTGATAGTGAGTAGTGCGTTTGTTTACCTTGGCACCGCGTGCCATGAAGCAGTAGGTAGGAGTGGAGTAGTCCTTGTCATTTGCATCGGTGTCGGTGATGAAGTCATTGTCTTCAGTGTTGAAGATGGACTTGGCGACGTATGCTGTAGCCAGACTTGCAATGCCAGAATCAGACTCCTCCTCAGACTCCACCTCTGCCTCCTCAGAAGCGGACTCCTCCTCTGAATCCATTTCCTTGCCAACAAACGCACGTGCCTTGCCAGATGAGCTCTTCTTGTGTGATGAAGACTTTGAGGAAGACTTGGAAGAAGACTTTGTGTATTTCTTCTTCTTCTTGTCGTCTGAGTCATATTCCTTGCTCTTCTTCTTCTTTTTGTTCTCATTGTCCCACTGTGGACACTCAGAGATGAAGTGTCCAGTTTTCTTGCACTTGTGGCATGTTTTCTTCTTGTAGTCATGAGCAGATGCTTCATCATTCCTTGAGCTTGATCATGAAGACTTTCTGAAGCCTTTCTTCTTGGTGAATTTTTGGAACTTCTTCACTAGCATTGCAAGTTCCCTTCCAGTGTCTTCAGGATCATCAGAACTGCTGTCAGATTCTTCTTCAGATAAGGAAACAACTTTTGCCTTCAAGGCACGAGTTCGCCGATAGTTTGGACCGTAGATATCTCTTTTCTCAGAAAGCTGAAACTCATGTGTGTTGAGCCTATCAAGTATGTTAGATGGATTGAGTGTCTTGAAATCAGGACGTTCTTGAATCATCAGGCTAGGATGTCAAACGAACTATCAAGTAATCTCAGCAGCGTCTTGACGACTTCATGTCTGGTGATCTCAGTAGCGCCGAGGGCTTGAAGCTCATTTGTGATGTCAGTGAGTCTGTCAAATGTGTGCTGGACATTCTCATTGTCATTTCGCTTGAAGCGGTTGAAGAGATTGTGAAGGACACTGATTCTTTGATCTCTCTGGGTTGAGATGCCTTCATTGACCTTGGAGAGCCAGTCCCAGACCAGCTTGGATGTCTTCAAAGCACTCACACGGCCATACTGTCCTTTGGTCAGATGACCACAGATGATGTTCTTGGCAGTAGAGTCCAGTTGAACGAATTTCTTGACATCAGCAGCAGTGACACCTTCTCCAGCCTTGGGAACACCGTTCTCGACGACATACCATAGGTCGACGTCAATGGCTTCAAGATGCATACGCATCTTATTCTTCCAATAGGGATATTCAATTCCATCGAAGACGGGGCACGCAGCGGAGACTTTGATTATCCCTGCAGTCGACATAGCTAAAACTCCAGGTGGTTAAACCGAATCACACAGAACAAGGGAGCACCTTGCTCTGATACCAATTGAAAGTGCGTTATATCGACTAGAGGGGGGGGGGTGAATAGGCGATTTTTATGAAAGTCTTCAAAATGTGGAAGTTAAGAATACAAACAGTAGAGATATGCCTATCACTATGCAGCGGAAGTTAGATTACACTAGGCAAGCCATGGTCAAGTATTCAATAGATTGAAAGCACAATGACAAGTAGCTGCAGTGTAATAAGGATCAGGTAGGAAGAAGTTATGAAGCCAAACAAATCATACATTTACGTTGTGAAGACAAAAGATATAGCAAGCATGCAATGGCTTCATAATGAGTAACAGTAAGTAAAAGGAAGTGAAGATGAAACCGGTGAATCGTTGAAGACAATGATGTGTTGGACCAGTTCCAGTTGCTGTGACAACTGTACGTCTGGTTGGAGCGGCTAGGTATTTAAACCTTAGGACACACAGTCCCGGACACCCAGTCCTGAACACGCAGCTCAGGACACCAATTCCTCACCGTATTCTCCTTGAGCTAAGGTCACATAGTCCTCGCCCAATCACTTAGGTAAGTCTTCAAGGTAGACTCCCAAACCTTCACAGACTTCGTTCACTGGCAATCCACAATGTCTCTTGGATGCTCAGAACGCGACGCCTAACCGTCTGGAGGATGCACAGTCCTCAAGTGTAATAAGTCTTCAGATCACTCAAACAAGAAGACTTAAGTGATGCCCAATTTACTCTGGCTCTGGGTGGTTAGGGCTTTCTCCTCGCTAGGAATTTTCTCTCAAAGGCTTCGAGGTGGGTTGCTCTCAAACGACAAAAGCTGTGCACTGAAATCTGAGCAGCCAACCATTTATGGTTGTAGGGGGTGGGCTATTTATAGCCACTTGGCAACCCGACCTGATTTGTCCGAAATGACCCTGGGTCACTAAGGAACTGACACGTGTCTCAACGGTCAGATTTCAAACTCTCATGGCAACTTTACTTGGGCTACAAGCAAAGCTGACTTGTCCGGTTCTGGACAAGATTCGCTCTCATTGTCTTCACTCGAAGACATAGGTTTTTGGTTTAGGCATCACTTCAGTCATTCTAACTGGTTCTCCTGGACCCCACTTAACAGTATGGTGGTTCCTATGACTCAACACAAAGGAAAAGAACTATGAAAGATCTAAGTCTTCGAGCTCCATAGGCTTCATAACGTGTCTTCTTTTGTCATAGTCTTCAATGTGAATATCTTCACATACCACCTTTGACTTCAATGTCTTCATACATTTTTAGGGGTCATCTCTGGTAGAAAAAACGAATCAACGAGGGACTTCTACCTGTGTTATCCTGCAATTCTCACAAACACATTAGTCCCTCAACTAGGTTTGTCGTCAATACTCCAAAACCAACTAGGGGTGGCACTAGATGCACTTACACTTTATCTTGGCGCCATAGTTGTTCATTGCTCGATTGGTGAAGCGTCTGAAGCTATCTCGCACTTCAGTCTTGTAGAGGATTATATGCACCCAAGTATATCTAGAATAATCATCAACAATGAAAAAGCCATAGAGACAAGCAGTAGTAGTAAGAGTTGAGTAATGAGTGGGACCGAAAAGATCCATGTGGAGCAGTTCGAAGGGTCGAGTCGTTGTCATGATTGTCTTCGAGGGATGCTTGGCCCTCGTCATCTTTCCTGCTTCACAGGCACCGCATAAGTGATCTTTCTTAAACTTGACGCCCTCGATGCCTATGACATGCTTCTTCTTTGCAAGGGTGTGCAGGTTCCTCATGCCAGCATGCCCTAGCCTCCGATGCCAGAGCCAGCATTCTGAAGCTTTTGCTAGAAGACATACGGCAAGCTGTGGTCCTGCTGAGAAATCTGCCACGTACAAACCATCTTTTCGATACCCTTCAAACACTAGAGACTTGTCAGATTCCATTAGAACAAGGCAACGATATTTTCCAAACATCACAATCATGTTTAAATCGCAAAGCATTGAGACAGACATTAAGTTGAAGCCAAGGGATTCAACAAGCATGACTTTATCCATGTGTTGATCCTTTGAGATTGCAACTCTACCTAGACCCAATACCTTACTTTTACCAGTGTCAGCAAATGTGATGTGACTTTTGTCGGATGGACGTAAGGTTGAGTCCATAAGAAGGCTTCTCTTGCCAGTCATGTGATTGGTACACCCACTATCAACAATCCATTCTGAAGCTGCTGGTGTCGTACCCTACAGTGCAGTTAGGGGGATAGGCTTCACGAAGAGAATTGTGAAGCAAAAACATTTGACGAACCAGTGGGTTATGAAAGCTTAGATCGAGATTTGGACTGATAGGGCGAGTAGCAAGCGATTCAGGAACAAAGTACATAATAAGACCATTTGGGCATTTGATCTTGCACCCTACAAGATGTTTAAGGTCCCCAGCAATAGCGTCAGACGATTTTGGTTTTCTGCTGGAGACCTTTCCCTGCAAAAGAGAGTTAAGCTTTCTTAGCCACCCACATCTTCAAGGGTGGCTTTGAAGCAATGAGTCTAAGTGTAGCATCTGAGAATTTTGGCTTTGGAGCCCTAGCAAAAAGTCTTGCAGGTGGACAATAGTACTCATAAGAATAAGCAGAATAGTTCTTGGTCTTATGAACATGGCGGTTTGATGAACCGCGCTCATATTCATAGGCCTGAGTATGGCTTCCCTGCAAAACATTTGCGTTAGTGCGACTCCGGTGAGTCCTCTGTCTGTATGAAGCCTTTGGACCATATGAAGCCTGTGTTCTGGGGTTTGTCTTCTTCACCTGTGGTGTCATGATGACATTCACAGGAAGATTCTCCAAACACCTTTTTGGCACCCAAATCTTCTTCATAGGCGGTCCATTCCTGCAGTTAGTACCAATATACCTGGCAAACACTTCACCATTCTGATTCTTAAACAGTTTGTAGTTTGCATCAAAGGATTCATCAATAACAATGGGATTAGCACAAGTGAAGCCAGATAGGGTGGATGCATCCACTGAAGGTTCCTTTGCAGCAACCCATGTGGTTTTGGGGTACTACTCAGGTTTCCAGTAAGAGCCATCGGCATTCATTTTCCTTTCAAACCCAACACCCTCTTTCCTAGGGTTTCGGTTCAGGATCTACCTTTTGAGGACATCACACAGTGTCTGATGCCCTTTGAGACTTTTGTACATCCCTGTTTCAAGCAGTGTCTTCAACCTAGCATTCTCATCAGCAATGGCAGTGGTATCCTCAGCAGAGGGGTTAGTTACCACATCAATAGGTGAAGATATTGCAACAGTAGCAGCAGTAGAACATTCAGCAACAGAAGTAGTGTTGTCACGCTCAATGCATTTAAGACACAGTGGTTCAAATCCTTCCTGAGCTGAACTGATCTGTTTGGCGCGAAGTGACTCCTTTTCCTTTTGAAGATCTTCATGAGCCGCTCTCAATTTCTGAAGGTCCTACTTCCTTTGAAGATAATCGTAGGACAGCCTTTCATGAGTTGTTGAGAGCGTTTCATGACGACTTTCAAGTTCCTCATACTTAACGTGAAGATTATTTATGTCTTCAATTAAGGACTGAGATCGAGTCATTTCAACATCTAACAGATCATCGCTTTTGTCTAACAGTTTTTGAATGTGTTCCATAGCTTTTTGTTGTTCAGTTGCAATTTTAGCAAGTGTTTTGTAGCTAGGTTTGGAATCGCAATCAGATTCATCGTCACTGGATGTTTGATAGTGAGTAGTGCGTGTGTTTACCTTGGCACCACGTGCCATGAAGCAGTAGGAAGGAGTGGAGTAGTCCTTGTCATTTGCATCGGTGTCGGTGATGAAGTCATTGTCTTCAGTGTTGAAGATGGACTTGGCAACATATGCTGTAGCCAGACTCGCAACGCCAGAATCGGACTCCTCCTTAGACTCCACCTCCGCCTCCTCAGAAGCAGACTCCTCCTCAGAATCCATTTCCTTGCCAACAAACGCACGTGCCTTGCCAGATGAGCTCTTCTTGTGTGATGAAGACTTTGAGGAAGACTTGGAAGAAGACTTTGAGTATTTCTTCTTCTTCTTGTCGTCAGAGTCATACTCCTTGCTCTTATTCTTCTTCTTGTTCTCATTGTCCCACCATGGACACTCAGAGATGTAGTGGCCAGGCTTCTTGCACTTGTGACATGTTCTCTTCTTGTAGTCATGAGCAGAAGCTTCATCATTCCTTGAGCTTGATAGTGAAGACTTTCTAAACCCTTTCTTCTTGGTGAATTTTTGGAACTTCTTCACAAGCATAGCAAGCTCCTTTCCAATGTCTTCAGGATCATCAGAACTGCTGTCAGATTCTTCTTCGGATGAGGAGACATCTTTTGCCTTCAAGGCACGAGTTCGCCCATAGCTGGGACCGTAGATGTCTCTTTTCTCAGAAAGCTGAAACTCGTGTGTGTTGAGCCTCTCAAGTATGTCAGACGGATCGAGTGTCTTGAAATTAGGGCGTTCTTGAATCATCAGGTCTAGGGTGTCAAACGAACTGTCAAGTGATCTCAGGAGTGTCTTGACGACTTCATGCTTGGTGATCTCAGTGGCGCCGAGGGCTTGAAGCTCATTTGTGATGTCAGTGAGTCGATCAAACATGAGTTGGACATTCTCATTGTCATTTCTCTTGAAGCGGTTGAAGAGGTTGCGAAGGACACTGATTCTCTGATCTCTCTGGGTGGAGACGCCTTCGTTGACCTTGGAGAGCCAGTCCCAGACTAGCTTGGAAGTCTCCAACGCACTCACACAGCCATACTGTCCTTTGGTCAGATGACCACAGATGATATTCTTGGCAGTAGAGTCCAGTTGAACGAACTTCTTGACATCAACAGCTGTGACACCTTCTTCAGTCTTGGGAATGCCGTTCTTGACGACATACCATAGGTCGACATCAATGGCTTCAAGATGCATGCACATCTTATTCTTCCAGTAGGGATATTCAGTTCCATCGAAGACGGGGCACGCAGCGGAGACTTTAATTATCCCTGCAGTCGACATAGCTAAAACTCCAGGTGGTTAAACCGAATCACACAGAACAAGGGAGTACCTTTTGAAAGTGCTAGTGATCGACTAGAGGGGGGGGGGCGAATAGGCGATTTTTATGAAAGTCTTCTAAACAGGGAAGTTTTGAGGACAAATGATAGAAGTAAACCTATTACCACACAGCGGAAGGTAGACTACACTAGGCAAACCTTAGTCAGGTAATCAACGAAGTGAAAGCACGATGACTAATATCAGCTAGGCAGTAGGGCTCAGGTAGGAAGATATTGTGAAGCCAATCAGAACAAGCAGTCACTCAGTGAAGACAAAAGATAATGCAATCACGCAATGACTTCACAAGGACCAACAGTAAGTAAAGGGAAGGGAAGGATGAAACCAGTGACTCGTCGAAGACAATGATTTGTTGGACCAGTTCCAGTTGCTGTGACAACTGTACGTCTGGTTAGGGCGGCTAGGTATTTAAACCTGAGGACACACAGTCCCGGACACCCAGTCCTGAACACGCAGCTCAGAACCCTTAGTCCTCACCGTATTCCCCTTGAGCTAAGGTCACGCAGACCTCGCCCAATCACTCTGGTAAGTCTTCAAGGTAGACACCCAAACCTTCACAGACTTCGTTCACCGGCAATCCACAATGACTCTTGGATGCTCAGAACGCGACGCCTAACCGGCTGGAGGATTCACAGTCCTCAAGTGTAATAAGTCTTCAGATCACACAGACAAGAAAACTTAAGTGATGCCTAACACTCTTTGGCTCTGGGTGGTTAGGACTTTATCCTCGCAAGGAATTCTCTCTCAAAGGCTTCGAGGTGGGTTGCTCTCAAACGACAATAGCGTACTTTAACTCTGAGCAGCCAACCGTTTATGGTTGTAGGGGGTGGGCTATTTATAGCCACTAGGCAACCCGACCTGATTTGTCCGAAATGACCCTGGGTCACTAAGGAACTGACACGTGTTCCAACGGTCAGATTTTAAACACACACAACAACTTTACTTGGGCTACAAGCAAAGCTGACTTGTCCAACTATGGACAAGATTCGCTCTCATAGTCTTCACTCGAAGAGATATGATTTTTGTTAAGCACCACTTCAGTCATTCTGACTGGTTCTCTTGGACCCCACTTAAAAGTACGGTGGTTCCTATGACTCAACAAAGAAGAAAAAGAACTATGAAAGATCTAAGTCTTCGAGCTCCATAGTCTTCATGCGATGTCTTCTCTTGTCATAGTCTTCAATGTGAATATCTTCACATACCACCTTTGACTTCAATGTCTTCATACATTTTTAGGGGTAATCTCTGGTAGGAAAACCGAATCAATGAGGGACTTCTACCTGTGTTATCCTGCAATTCTCACAAACACATTAGTCCCTCAACTAGGTTTGTCGTCAATACTCCAAAACCAACTAGGGGTGGCACTAGATGCACTTACAAGTAGATCCAAACTTTCTTTGTGGAGTAGTTCTAGATTAGCAACATCATGCTGCCTTGCATTTCCCCTCTTCTGTTTGACCCCTTAACCTGTTTCTGGGACATCCTGAAAAAGTTGTTGTCCACTTTAGGTTTGTGAAAGTTCATTGCATAATTTGTTCATTTCACTCGCATTTTCCACATGTTCTAATGATTAACGTTGTTCGGTTATGGATGATGCCATTCTGTGATGCAATATGATATGCCACTGATTGCTTCTCCACTGTCTGCAATCCTTTTAGGCACGGGAATGAGTTTGCACCTACTGTTGGATTCTTCCTTACTACCCACCCGTCTCAGGTACTTGCCCCTGTTCCAAATCAAGTTCCTCACCTTTGAAGTACTCTGGTTTATATGTCCCCTTTTATTGTGTACTATAGTTTGAGAGTTTTCTCCAGAACTGATGCTATAACTTCTTAAACAACAGTTACATGTATATCCGAGTCTGAATCAGATAACAAACAGTACTCATGTGTATTTATGTATAAAGATTCACATTTCCTGTCTATAGAGTGGTGGGTGAAAAATAGTTAAGAAAACAATGCACCTGGAAGATGTACTATACTTGGAAAGAGAAGAGCCAAACAAAGATTTTCATACTGTGTTGGAAATTTCGAGCGGTCTTAGCTGTCAAATTCTGGTAATTACGCACAATTGCTTGTTTACATGTACTCATCTCCTGCCTGATATTTCCAGTGCTCAAGAGGAGTGACTACTGACAATATCAGAAGAGGAGGTGACATGTTTGATTATATTTTAATCTTTAATATGTTGCCGCCTACTTTATTGCTTTATCTTCCCGTACCTTTGTAGCATATAGTTCTCTTGTCTTCTTGTGTTTAAGTAAAATAGTTCAAGTTATAAGCCCGACAAGAAATTAAATATAAGATGTGCTTTTGAATTGCTGACGACCAAAGTTCGCAAATAGACTATAGTCTTCTGATCTTTCAGCTTATTGCAGTAATATTATTCCTTCTTCTTTTCTCCAAGCAGAAAAGACATACTGATTTGAAGACCACCTCAATTGTTTGGGATCTGGATTGTCTATACAATTGTTGGTAGTTGGCAGATCTGGCCCATCATAGTTTTGTCCTGCTACCATGCAGTTCTATGTACCATACAATTTTTTTCCTCCATCCTGGTCTCAAGGTAGGTACTGCTCCTCAGTAACCAGTCCCTCCATTTTTTAGAAGATCACTCCCTCCATTTTGTCTTGCTCCTTCTCTTGAACAAATGTTAATGTACTAGAATGTTGTCCAAATTAAATGGTGCATGTATAAATGTTTTTTCGACAATTGTCGCAATCTGTAGTTACCATATCTTGCAGTGTCACATGCTATGCCCCATCCATGTGTGTTATGTCAGAATTTAAAATCATTAGCACTGATTTTCAGAGAGTGTGCTTACAAGACTGCTTAATTTCTTTTCATGTAGGTGTGATTATGGTTTGCTTTCTACATATTTTTTACGTATTCGATTGGTTGAGTGCTTTGAATATGTACACCTAAGGTATCCATTCACCCTTTTGTATTATCTAAATCAGTGTGAATGTTTTAGTACCTTAATCCTGAATCGCGTTGTGATTCATGGTCTTTATTTCAAGTGATAAGAGCTGTGATTGACTCACTAGGGTGACCATATCTTAGTAAGAAGCACCCTGGTAGCCTTTTTGTAAGTGGACAAGAGATATCATTGTTCGTGGCTTTATACATTTTTAGATAAATGGATTTACTTATGCAAGTAAGTATGGTATCTACATAGAATGCATGTTTGCTCATATTTGCCTTGTGTTTTAGGTCAAAGGGGAAGATGTTAGAGATGCCCTCCTAGCAGCAGGAGAATACCACCTCATGTCAATCATCTAAAATTTCCATAACAAATTTGCATCCATTTCTTTAGATATTGCCGAGGGAGCAGCTGATGGAGGCAGTCTGCAGATGGCATGCGATTCAAGGAGGTCCACCGCAAGCGGCCAATGATGGGCGCACTGGGGATGAGATCTCCGGTGGAAAGATGCATCCAGGCCCGACCATCTCTCCACCACGACGTGCCAGCCAGTTCCCACTTGCCCCTCCTTCTACACCGGATCGCCGTCTCACCCACCAGTAAGGCTCTCTCCACTCCCTGATCACTATTCTTTCCATCATCTTAGCTTACAGGGCCTGGTTTGGTACTGGCCAGGAGGTGGCGAGGCACTAGATCCACTATCGTCATAGTTGCGATTGTAAAACAGAATACATCCAACGCTGACCGAGATGGACCAGTAACTATTACCACCGGCAGTGTCTTTTTGGATTTTCCCTTGTATTAGAGCATCTCCAGCCGTTCACCCCCCATGACGCTGAAAAAGAGCCTCATGGGGTGAGCCGGCGCTAGATTGGCGCGTGGAGGCAACCTAGCTCCTAGTCGTGGCCCACAGATTGCCCCGGTTCGGCGATGTCGTGTATGAAAATATGTGCAAACTCGGCGACTTTTGCACGAACTCGACAAAACTTCATTGAAATTTTAACAGAAAACATCAAAACATGCAAACTACGCCTGAACTACACCTAAACTATGCCAAACCATGCCTAGCCGCCATCGCTATCGCTGCTGTCGTCGTCTACATGCCGAGAAGCCTGTAGAAGCGGGTGTAGTCGCCGCCGTCGCCGTCACACGGCTGGCTTGGGCCGACGCCGTCCCTGCTACAGCCCTGGCCAGGGTCGCCGAGGCGTGGTGGCGCGCTGGATGGCCCGGCCTCGTCTTCCTCGTTGCTGTCGAGGACAATGACATCGCCCTCCTTGCGCCCGCGGCTCCGGGCCTCGAGCTCCGCGTATGCCCGACGCTGGCGGCGGACCTGCTCCCGGACGTAGTCCTCCTTCGTCCACTTGAGGGCGGACTCGTCGTCGAGGGCTGCCATCTCGTCGTGCTCCGGCTTCACCGGGAGCAGCCTCGGCTCGGGCTTCGGCCGGACCAAACGGAGGGAGTGCTACCTCTTGAGCATGCGTTGGTTTTCCCTTGAAGAGGAAAGGGTGATGCATCAAAGTAGCGTAAGTATTTCCCTCAGTTTTTAAGAACCAAGATATCAGTCCAGTAGGAGATTACACGCAAGTCGCTTAGTACCTCCACAAACAAACAAGAACCACGCAACCAACGCGATAAATGGGTTGTCAATCCCTTCATGGTCACTTACGAAAGTGAGATCTGATAGATATAATAAGATAAATATTTTTGGTATTTTTATGATATAGATTGGAAAATAAAGATTGGAAAATAAACGGCGCCAGAAATAGCTAGTTGACGGGAGATTAATATAATGGAGAATAGACCCAGGGGCCATATGTTTCACTAGTGGCTTCTCTCAAGATAGCAAATTCTACGGTGGGCGAACAAATTACTGTCAAACAATTGATAGAAAAGCGAATAATTATGAGAATATCTAGGCATGATCATGTATATAGGCATCACGTCCGCGACAAGTAGACCGAAACGATTCTGCATCTACTACTATTACTCCACACATCGATCACTATCCAACATGCATCTAGAGTATTAAGTTCATAAGAACAGAGTAACACATTAGGCAAGATGACATGATGTAGAGGGATAAACTCAAGCAATATGATATAAACCTCATCTTTTTATCCTTGATGGCAACAATACAATACGTGCCTTGCCGCCCCTACTGTCACTGGGAAAGGACGCTGCAAGATTGAACCCAGAGCTAAGCACTTCTCCCATTGCAATAAAAATCAATCTAGTAGGCCAAACCAAACTGATAATTCGAAGAGACTTGCAAAGATATTTAAATCATGCATAAAAGAAATTCAGAGAAGAATCAAATACTGTTCATAGATAATCTTGACCATAAACCCACAATTTATCGGATCTCGACAAACACACCGCAAAAAGAATTCCATCGAATAGATCTCTAAGAGAATCGAGGAGAACTTTGTATTGATATCCAAAGAGAGAGAAGAAGCCATCTAACTAATAACTATGGACCCGAAGGTTTGTGGTAACTACTCACACATCATCGGAGAGGCTATGGTGTTGATGTAGAAGCCCTCCATGATCGATTCTCCCTCCGGCGGAGCGCCGGAAAAGGCCCCAAGATGGGATCTCACGGGTACAGAAGGTTGCGGCGGTGGAAATAGGGTTTCGTGGTGCTCCTGGATGTTTTCGGGGTATATGGATATATATAGATGAAGAAGTACGTCGGTGGAGCTGCGAGGGGCCCACGAGGGTGGGGGGCGCGCCTACCCCCAGGGCGCGCCCTCCTCCCTCGTGGCCTCCTCGCTTCTTTCTTGACGTCCACTCCAAGTCTTCTGGATCATGTTTGTTCCAAAAATAACTCTCCCAAAGGTTTCATTCCGTTTGGATTCCTTTTGATATTTCTTTTCTGCGAAACACTGGAATAGGCAAAAAAACAATTTGCACTGGGCCTTTGGTTAGTAGGTTAGTCTAAAAAATAATATAAAAAGGTATATTAAAGCCCATTAAACATTCAAAATAGATAATATAATAGCATGGAACAATAAAAAATTATAGATACGTTGGAGACGTATCAAACATCCCCAAGGTTAATTCCTGCTCGTCCCTGAGTAGGTAAATGATAAAAACAGAATTTTTAATGTGGAATGCTACCTAGCATAACTCTTAATGTAATTTTATTTATTGTGGCATGAATGTTCAGATCCGAAAGATTCAAGACAAAAGTTTAATATTGACATAAAAATAATAATACTTCAAGCATACTAACAATGCAATCATGTCTTCTCAAAATAACATGGCCAAAGAAAGTTATCCCTACCAAATTATATAGTCTGGCTATGCTCTATCTTCACCACACAAAGTATTTAAATCATGCACAACCCCGATGACAAGCCAAGCAATTGTTTCATACTTTTGACGTTCTCAAACTTTTTCAATCTTCATGCAATATATGAGCGTGAGCCATGGACATAGCACTATAGGTGGAACAGAATGGTGGTTGTGGAGAAGACAAAAAAGGAGAAGATAGTGTCACATCAACTAGGCGTATCAACGGGCTATGGAGATGCCCATCAATAGATATCAATGTGAGTGAGTAGGGATTGCCATGCAACGGATGCACTAGAGCTATAAGTGTATGAAAGCTCAACAAAAGAAACTAAGTGGGTGTGCATCCAACTCACTTGCTCACGAAGACCTAGGGCATTTTGAAAAAGCCCATCATTGGAATATACAAGCCAAGTTCTATAATGTAAAATTCCCACTAGTATATGAAAGTGACAACATAGAAGACTCTTTATCATGAAGATCATAGTGCTAATTTGAAGCACAAGTATGGTAAAAGAATAGTAACATTGTCCCTTCTCTCTTTTTCTATTTTTTTCTTTTTTATTTGGGCCTTCTCTTTTTTTATGGCCTTCTTTTTTTTTGTCCGGAGTCTCATCTCGACTTGTGGGGGAATCATAGTCTCCATCATCCTTTCCTCACTGGGACAATGCTCTAATAATGATGATCATCACACTTTTATTTACTTACAACTCAAAAATTGCAACTCGATACTAGAACAAAATATGACTCTATGTGAATGCCTCCAGCGGTGTACCAGGATGTGCAATGAATCAAGAGTGACATGTATGAAAGAATTATAAAGGGTGGCTTTGCCACAAATATGCATGATCATGCAAAACATTATGACAATGATGAAACATGTCATAACAAAAAGAACGGTGGTAAGTGTTGGAAATATGCCCTAGAGGCAATAATAAAATGGTTATTATTATATTTCCTTGTTCATGATAATTGTCTATTGTTCATGCTATAATTGTGTTATCCGAAAATCGTAATACATGTGTGAATACATAGACCACAACATGTCCCTAGTGAGCCTCTAGTTGACTAGCTAGTTGATCAATAGATGGTTACGGTTTCCTAACCATGGACATTGGATGTCATTGATAACGGGATCACATCATTAGGGGAATGATGTGATGGACAAGATCCAATCCTAAGCATAGCGCAAGATCGTGTAGTTCGTCTACTAAAAGCTTTTCTAATGTCAAGTATCTTTTCCTTAGACCATGAGATTGTGCAACTCCCGGATACTGTAGGAATACTTTGGGTGTGCCAAACGTCACAATGTAACTGGGTGACTATAAAGGTTCACTACGGGTATCTCCGAAAGTGTCTGTAGGGTTGGCACGAATCGAGACTGGGATTTGTCACTCCGTATGACGGGAGGTATCTCTGGGCCCACTCGGTAAGACATCATCTTAATGAGCTCAATATGAATAAGGGTTGGTCACGGGACGATGTGTTACGGAGCGAGTAAAGTGACTTGCCGGTAACGAGATTGAACGAGGTATTGGGATACCGACGATCGAATCTCGGGCAAGTAACATACCGATTGACAAAGGGAATTGTATATGGGATTGCTTGAATCCTCGACATCATGGTTCATCTGATGAGATCACCGTGGAACATGTAGGAGCCAACATGGGTATCCAGATCCCGCTGTTGGTTACTGGGCGGAGAGTTGTCTTGGTCATGTCTGCATGGTTCCCGAACCCGTAGGGTCTAGACACTTAAGGTTTGATGACGCTAGGGTTATTAGGAAGACTTGTATGTGATTACCGAATGTTGTTCGGAGTCCCGGATGAGATCCCGGATGTCACGAGGAGTTCCGGAATGGTCCAGAGGTGAAGATTTATATGTGGGAAGTTGTCATACGGTCACTGGAAAGGTTCGGGGGCATATCAGTATTATACCGGGGCCACCGGAGGGGTTCCGAGGGTCCACCGGGAGGAGCCACCTCTCTCGGAGGGCCTCATGGGCCGTAGTGGAAAGGGAACCAGCCCTTGGAGGGCTGGGTGCATCCCCCCTTGGGCCCATGCGCCTAGGGTTGGGGGGGAAACACTAGAGGGGGCGCCCCCCTTGCTTGGGGGGGCAAGCCACCCCCTTGGCCGCCGCCCCCCTCTAGATCTCATCTAGAGGGGGCCGGCCCACTTCCCCCTTCCCCTATAAATAGAGGGGCATGGGTAGGGCTGCACACCACATCAAAGGCGCAGCCCCTCCCCTCCCCAACACCTCTCCTCCTCCGTTAAGAGCTCGGCGAAGCCCTGCCGGAGTACTGCCGCTCCACCACCACCACGCCGTCATGCTGCTGTTGGAGCTCTCTTCCTCAACCTCACCCTCCTCCTTGCTGGATCAAGGCGCGGGAGACGTCTCCGCTCCGTACTTGTGTTGAACGCGGAGGTGCCGTCCATTCGGCGCTAGGATCATCGGTGATTTGGATCACGTCGAGTACGACTCCATCAACCCCGTTCTCTTGAACGCTTCCACTCGCGATCTACGAGGGTATGTAGATGCACTCCTCTCCCTCTCGTTGCTAGATGACTCCATAGATTGACCTTGGTGATGCGTAGAAAATTTTAAATTTCTGCGACGAACCCCAACAGTGGTATCAGAGCTAGGTCTATGCGTAGTTTCTATGCACGAGTAGTCACAAGTTGTTGTGGGCGTCGATTTTGTCAATTTACTTGCCGTTACTAGTCTTATCTTGATTCGGCGGCATCGTGGGATGAAGCGGCCCGGACTGACCTTACACGTATGCTTACGTGAGACTGGTTCCACCGACTGACATGCACTAGTTGCATAAGGTGGCTAGCGGGTGTCTGTCTCTCCCACTTTAGTCGGATCGGATTCGACGAAAAGGGTCCTTATGAAGGGTAAATAAAAATTGGCATATCACGTTGTGGTTTTGGCGTAGGTAAGAAACGTTCTTGCTAGAAACCTATAGCAGCCACGTAAAAACTTGCAACAACAATTAGAGGACGTCTAACTTGTTTTTGCAGCATATGCCGTGTGATGTGATATGGCCAAAAGGATGTGATGAATGATATATGTGATGTATGAGATTGATCATGTTCTTGTAATAGGAATCATGACTTGCATGTCGATGAGTATGACAACCGGCAGGAGCCATAGGAGTTGTCTTAATTTATTTATTACCTGCGTGTCAACATAAACGTCATGTAATTACTTTACTTTATCGCTAACCGTTAGCCATAGTAGTAGAAGTAATAGTTGGCGAGACAACTTCATGAAGACACGATGATGGAGATCATGATGATAGAGGTCATGGTGTCATGCTGGTGACGATGATGATCATGGCGCCCCGAAGATGGAGATCAAAAGGAGCAAAATGATATTGGCCATATCATGTCACTATTTGATTGCATGTGATGTTTATCATGTTTTACATCTTATTTGCTTAGAACGACGGTAGCATAAATAAGATGATCCCTCACAATAATTTCAAGAAAGTGTTCCCCCTAACTGTGCACCGTTGCTAAGGTCCGTTGTTCTGAAGCACCACATGATGATCGGGTGTGATAGGTTCTAACATTCGCATACAACGGGTGTAAGCCAGATTTACACACGCAATACACTTAGGTTGACTTGACGAGCCTAGCATGTACAGACATGGCCTCGGAACATGGAAGACCGAAAGGTCGAACATGAGTCGTATAGAAGATACGATCAACATGAAAATGTTCACCGATGATGACTAGTCCGTCTCACGTGATGATCGGACACGACCTAGTTGACTCAGATCATGTATCACTTAGATGACTGGAGGGATGTCTATCTGAGTGGGAGTTCATTAAATAATTTGATTAGATGAACTTAATTATCATGAACATAGTCTAAAAATCTTTGCAATATGTCTTGTAGATCAAATGGCCCACGCTAATGTTACCCTCAACTTCAACGCGTTCCTAGAGAAAACCAAGCTGAAAGATGATGGCAGCAACTACACGAACTGGGTTCGTAACCTGAGGATTATCCTCATAGCTGCCAGGAGAGCATATGTCCTTGATGCACCGCTAGGTGAAGCACCTGTTTTCCCAGCAGAACAAGACATTATGAATGCTTGGCAGACGCGTAGTGATGATTACTCCCTGGTTCAGCGTGGCATGCTTTATAGCTTAGAACCGGGGCTCCAAAAGCGTTTTGAGCAACACGGAGCATATGAGATGTTCCAAGAGCTGAAAATGGTTTTCCAAGCTCATGCCCGGGTCGAGAGATATGAAGTCTCCGACAAGTTCTATAGTTGTAAGATGGAGGAGAATAGTTCCGTCAGCGAGCACATACTCAAAATGTCTGGGTTGCACAACCGCTTGTCTCAGCTGGGAGTTAATCTCCCGGATGATGCGGTCGTTGACAGAATCCTTCAGTCGCTCCCACCCAGCTACAAGAGCTTTGTGATGAACTTCAATATGCAGGGGATGGAAAAGACCATTCCTAAGGTATATTCAATGCTGAAATCAACGGAGGTGGAAATCAAAAATGAACATCCAGTGTTGATGGTGAATAAAACCACTAAGTTCAAGAAAGGCAGGGGTAAAAAGAACTTCAAGAAGGACGGCAAGGGAGTTGCCGCGCCCGGTAAGCAAGCTGCCGGGAAGAAGCCAAATAATGGACCCAAGCCTGAGACTGAGTGCTTTTATGGCAAGGGAAACGGTCACTGGAAGCGGAACTGCCCCAAGTACTTAGCGGATAAGAAGGCCGGCAATGCCAAAGGTATATGTGATATACATGTTATTGATGTGTACCTAACCAGCGCTTGTAGTAGCTCCTGGGTATTTGATACCGGTGCGGTTGCTCATATTTGTAACTCAAAACAGGAACTGCGGAATAAACGGAGACTGGCGAAGGACAAGGTGACGATGCGCGTCGGGAATGGTTCCAAGGTCGATGTGATCGCCATCGGCACGCTACCACTACATTTACCTACGGGATTAGTTTTAAACCTCAATAATTGTTATTTAGTACCAGCTTTGAGCATGAACATTGTATCTGGATCTGTTTAATGCGAGATGGCTACTCATTTAAATCTGAGAATAATGGTTGTTCTATTTATACGAGAGACATGTTTTATGGTCATGCCCCGCTGGTCAATGGTTTATTCTTATTTAATCTCGAACGTTATGTTACACATATTCATAGTGTGAATGCCAAAAGGTGTAAGGTTGATAATGATAGTCCCACATACTTGTGGCACTGCCGCCTTGGTCGCATTGGTGTCAAACGCATGAAGAAACTCCATGCAGATGGACTTTTAGAGTCTCTTGATTATGAATCATTTGACACGTGCGAACCATGCCTCATGGGCAAAATGACCAAGACTCCGTTCTTCGGAACAATGGAGTGAGCAACCAACTTATTGGAAATCATACATACTGATGTGTGCGGTCCAATGAGTGCTGAGGCTCGTGGTGGCTATCGTTATGTTCTCACCCTCACTGATGACTTGAGTAGATATGGGTATGTCTACTTAATGAAACACAAGTCTGAGACCTTTGAAAAGTTCAAGGAATTTCAGAGTGAGGTTGAGAATCAACGTGACAGGAAAATCAAGTTCTTACGATCAGATCATGGGGGAGAATATTTGAGTCATGAATTTGGCACGCACTTAAGGAAATGTGGAATAGTTTCACAACTCATGCCGCCTGGAACACCTCAGCGTAATGGTGTGTCCGAACGTCGTAATCGCACCCTATTGGATATGGTGCGATCTATGATGTCTCTTACCGATCTACCGCTATCATTTTGGGGTTATGCTATAGAGACTGCCGCATTCACTTTAAATAGGGCTCCGTCGAAATCCGTTCAGATGACACCGTATTAATTGTGGTTTGGTAAGAAACCTAAGCTGTCGTTTCTGAAAGTTTGGGGATGCGATGCTTATGTCAAGAAACTTCAACCTAAAAAGCTCGAACCCAAATCGGAAAAATGCGTCTTCATAGGATACCCTAAAGAAACTATTGGGTATACCTTCTACCTCAGATCCGAAGGCAAGATCTTTGTTGCCAAGAATGGATCCTTTCTAGAGAAAGAGTTTCTCTCGAAAGAAGTAAGTGGGAGGAAAGTAGAACTTGATGAAGTATTGCCTCTTGAACCGGAGAGTGGCACAACTCAAGAAAATGTTTCTAAGGTGCCTGCACCAACTAGAGAGGAAGTTAATGATGATGATCATGAAACTTCAGATCAAGTTGCTACTGAACTTCGTAGGTCCACAAGGACACGTTCCGCACCAGAGTGGTACGGCAACCCTGTCCTGGAAATCATGTTGTTAGACAATGGTGAACCTTCGAACTATGAAGAAGCAATGGCGGGCCCAGATTCCGACAAATGGCTGGAAGCCATGAAATCCGAGATAGGATCCATGCATGAAAACGAAGTATGGACTTTGACTGACTTGCCCGATGATCGGCGAGCCATAGAAAATAAATGGATCTTTAAGAAGAAGACATACACGGATGGTAATGTGACCATCTATAAGGCTCGGCTTGTCGCTAAGGGTTATTGACAAGTTCAAGGAGTTGACTACGATGAGACTTTCTCACCCGTAGCGAAGTTGAAGTCCGTCCGAATCATGTTAGCAATTGCCGCATTCTATGATTATGAGACATGGCAAATGGACGTCAAAACGGCATTCCTTATTGGTTTCCTTACGGAAGAATTGTATATGATGCAGCCAGAAGGTTTTGTCGATCCTAAGAATGCTGACAAGGTGTGCAAGCTCCAACGCTCAATCTATGGGCTGGTGCAAGCATCTCGGAGTTGGAACATTCGATTTGATGAGATGATCAAAGCGTTTGGGTTTAAGCAGACTTATGGAGAAGCCTGTGTTTACAAGAAAGTGAGTGGGAGCTCTGTAGCATTTCTCATATTATATGTGGATGACGTACTATTGATGGGAAATGATATAGAATTCTTGAAAAGCATAAAGGCCTACTTGAACAAGTTTTTTTCAATGAAGGACCTTGGAGAAGCTGCTTATATATTAGGCATCAAGATCTATAGAGATAGATCGAGACGCCTCATTGGTCTTTCACAAAGTACGTACCTTGACAAGATATTGAAGAAGTTCAATATGGATCAGTCCAAGAAGGGGTTCTTGCCTGTATTGCAAGGTATGAGATTGAGCACGGCTCAATGCCCGACCACGGCAGAAGATAGAGAAAAGATGAGTGTCGTCCCCTATGCCTTGGCCATAGGGTCTATCATGTATGCCATGCTGTGTACCAGACCTGATGTAAACCTTGCCGTAAGTTTGGTAGGAAGGTATCAAAGTAATCCCGGCATGGAACACTGTACAACGGTCAAGAATATCCTGAAGTACCTGAAGAGGACTAAGGATATGTTTCTCGTTTATGGAGGTGATGAAGAGCTCGTCGTAAAGGGTTACGTCGATGCTAGCTTCGACATAGATCTGGATGACTCTAAGTCACAAACCGGATACATGTATATTTTGAATGGTGGGGCAGTCAGCTGGTGTAGTTGCAAGCAAAGCGTGGTGGCGGGATCTACATGTGAAGCGGAGTACATGGCAGCCTCGGAGGCAGCACAAGAAGTAATCTGGATAAAGGAGTTCATTACCGACCTAGGAGTTATTCCCAATGCGTCGGGCCCAATGACTCTCTTCTTTGACAACACTAGAGCTATTGCCCTTGCCAAGGAGCCCAGGTTTCACAGGAAGACCAGGCATATCAAGCGTCGCTTCTACTCCATTCGTGAAAAATGTTCAAAATGGAGACATAGAAATTTGTAAAGTGCACACAGACCTGAATGTCACAGATCCTTTGACTAAACCTCTTCCTCGAGCAAAGCATGATCAACACCAGAACTCTATGGGTGTTCGATTCATCACAATGTAACTAGATTATTGACTCTAGTGCAAGTGGGAGACTGTTGGAAATATGCCCTAGAGGCAATAATAAAATGGTTATTATTATATTTCCTTGTTCATGATAATTGTCTATTGTTCATGCTATAATTATGTTATCCGGAAATTGTAATACATGTGTGAATACATAGACCACAACATGTCCCTAGTGAGCCTCTAGTTGACTAGCTCGTTGATCAATAGATGGTTACGGTTTCCTGACCATGGACATTGGATGTCATTGATAACGGGATAACATCATTAGGAGAATGATGTGATGGACAAGATCCAATCCTAAGCACAACGCAAGATTGTGTAGTTCGTCTGCTAAAAGCTTTTCTAATGTCAAGTATTTTTTCCTTAGACCATGAGATTGTGCAACTCCCAAATACTGTAGGAATACTTTGGGTGTGCCAAACGTCACAACGTATCTGGGTGACTATAAAGGTGCACTACGGGTATCTCCGAAAGTGTCTGTTGGGTTGGCACGAATCGAGACTAGGATTTGTCACTCCGTATGATGGAGAGGTATCTCTGGGCCCACTCGGTAAGACATCATCTTAATGTGCTCAATATGACTAAGGGTTGGTCACGGGATGATGTGTTATGGAACGAGTATAGTGACTTGCCGGTAACGAGATTGAACGAGGTATTGGGATACCGATGATCGAATCTCGGGTAAGTAACGTACCGATTGACAAAGGGAATTGTATACGGGATTTCTTGAATCCTCGACACCGTGGTTCATCCGATGAGATCATCGTGGAACATGTAGGAGCCAACATGGGTATCCAGATCCCGCTGTTGGTTATTGGGCGGAGAGTTGTCTTGGTCATGTCTGCATGGTTCCCGAACCCGTAGGGTCTACACACTTAAGGTTCGATGATGCTAGGGTTATTAGGAAGACTTGTATGTGATTACCGAATGTTGTTCGGAGTCCCGGATGAGATCCCGGACGTCACGAGGAGTTCCGGAATGGTCCGAAGGTGAAGATTTATATGTGGGAAGTTGTCATACGGTCACTGGAAAGGTTTGGGGGCATATCAGTATTATACCGGGGCCACCGAAGGGGTTCCGGGGGTCCACCGGGAGGAGCCACCTCTCTCGGAGGGCCTCATGGGCCGTAGTGGAAAGGGAACCAGCCCTTGGAGGGCTGGGCGCATCCCTCCTTGGGCCCATGCGCCTAGTGTTGGGGGGAAACACTAGAGGGGGCGCCCCCCTTGCTTGGGGGGGGGGGCAAGCCACTCCCTTGTCCACCGCCCTCCCTCTAGATCTCATCTAGAGGGGGCCGGCCCACTTCCCCCTTCCCCTATAAATAGAGGGGCAAGGGGAGGGCTGCACACCACATCAAAGGCGCAGCCCCTCCCCTCCCCAACACCTCTCCTCCTCCGTTAAGAGCTCGGCGAAGCCCTGCCGGAGTACTGCCGCTCCACCACCACCACGCCGTCATGCTATTGTTGGAGCTCTCTTCCTCAACCTCACCCTCCTCCTTGCTGGATCAAGGCGCGGGAGACGTCTCCGCTCCATACGTGTGTTGAACGCGGAGGTGCCGTCCATTCGGCGCTAGGATCATCGGTGATTTGGATCACACCGAGTACGACTCCATCAACCCCGTTCTCTTGAACGCTTCCGCTCGCGATCTACGAGGGTATGTAGATGCACTCCTCTCCCTCTCGTTGCTAGATGACTCCATAGATTGATCTTGGTGATGCGTAGAAAATTTTAAATTTCTAGTACGAACCCCAACAGTAAGTTGCATGGCAATATATCTCGGAATGGTTATGGAAATGCCATAATAGATAGGTATGGTGGCTGTTTTGAGGAAGATATATGGTGGGTGTATGGTACCAGCGAAAGTCGCGTGGTACTAGAGAGGCCAGCAATGGTGGAAGGGCGAGAATGCGTATAATCCATGGACTCAACATTAGTCATAAAGAACTCACATACTTATTGCAAAAATCTATTAGTTATTGAAACAAAGTACTACGCACATGCTCCCAGGGGGATAGATTGGTAGGAAAAGACCATCACTCGTCCCCGACCGCCACTCATAAGGAAGACAATCAATAAATAAATCATGTTCCGACTTCATCACATAACGGTTCACCATACGTACATGCTACGGGAATCACAAACTTTAGAACAAGTATTTCTCAAATTCACAACTATTCAACTAGCATGACTCTAATATAACCATCTTCATATCTCAAAATAATCATCAAGTATCAAAATTCTCACAGTATTCAATGCACTTTTTATGATAGTTTTTATTATACCCATCTTGGATGCCTATCATATTAGGACTAATTTTATAGCAAAAGAAAATTACCATGCTGTTCTAAAAGACTCTCAAAATAATATAAGTGAAGCATGAGAGATCAATGATTTCTATAAAATAAAACCACCATCTTGCTCTAAAAGATATAAGTGAAGCACTAGAGCAAAATTATCTAGCTCAAAAAATATAAGTGAAGCACATAGAGTATTCTAATAAATTCTGATTCATGTGTGTCTCTCCAAAAGGGGTTTACAACAAAGATAATTGTGGTAAAATAAAAAACAAAGACTCAAATCATACAAGACGCTCCAAGCAAAACACATATGTGGTGAATAAAAATATAGCCTCAAGTAAAGTTACCGATAGATGAAGACGAAAGAGGGGATGCCTTCTGGGGCATCCCCAAGCTTAGGATTTTGGTTGTCCTTAAATTTTACCTTGGGGTGCCTTGTACATCCCCAAGCTTAGGCTCTTGCCACTCCTTATTCCAAAATCCATCAAATCTTTACCCAAAACTTGAAAACTTCACAACACAAAACTCTACATAAAATCTCGTGAGCTCCGTTAGTATAAGAAAACAAACCACCACTTCAAGGTACTGTAATGAACTCATTCTTTATTTATATTGGTGTTAAACCTACTGTATTCGAACTTCTCTATGGTTCATACCCCCCGATACTAGCTATAGATTCATCAAAATAAGCAAACAACACACAAAAAACAGAATTTGTCAAAAACAGAACAGTCTGTAGTAATCTGTAGGTTTCGAATACTTAAGTAACCCTCAAAATTCTTAAATAAATTGGTGGACTTGAGTAATTTGTCTACTAATCATCTGAAAAAAGAATTAACCTAATCGCACTCTCCAGTAAAAAATGTCAGCAAATCTCGTGAGCGCTAAAGTTTCTGTTTTTACAGCAAGATCGCAAAGACTTCCCCCAAGTCTTCCCAAAGGTTCTACTTGGCACAAACACTAATTAAAAGCATAAAACCACATCTAAACAGAAGCTAGATGAATTGTTTATTACTAAACAGGAAAAAAACAAGAAACAAAAATAAAATTGGGTTGCCTCCCAACAAGCGCTATCGTTTAACGCTCCTAGCTAGGCATAAAAATAAGAATAGATCTAGGTATTGTCATCTTTGGTATGCAATCCATAAGTGGATCTCATAATAGATTCATAGGGTAATTTAATTTTCTTCATAGGAAAGTGTTTCATGCCTTTCCTTAACAGAAATTGGAATCTAATATTTCCTTTTTTCATATCAATAATTGCACCAATCGTTCTAAGGAAAGGTCTACCAAGAATAATAGGACATGTAGGTTTGCAATCTATATCAAGAACAATGAAATCTACGGGCACTTAATTCCTACTTGCAACAATAATAACATTATTAATCCTTTCCATATGTTTCTTAATAGTGGAATACGCAAGATGCAAATTTAAAGAACAATAATCAAATTCACGAAAACCTAACATATCACACAAAGTTTTCGGAATCGTGGAAACACTAGCACCTAAATCACATAAAGCAAAGCATTCATGATATTTAGGACTTCTAATTCAAGCTTTTCTTCATTAGATTGCATTAAAGCATCAACGATATGTTTGGTAAAAGCTTTATTTTGATCATAAGCATGAGGAGAATTTAACACGGATTGCAACAAGGAAATACAATCTATCAAAGAGCAATTATCATAATTAAATTCCTTGAAATCCAAAATAGTGGGTTCATTGATATGTAAAGTTTTGACCTCTTCAATCCCACTTTTACCAATTTTTTGCATCAAGATCTAAAAACTCCGAATCATTGAGATGACTTTTAACTAAAGTTGACTCATCTCTAGTCCCATCATTATCAAGATTAATATTGCAAAAAAAAGATTTAATAGGAGACACATCAATCACTTTTAGATCTTCATCCTTATTATCGTGAAAACTAGAAGAACACGCTTTTATAAAGCAATCTTTTTTTGCATGCATCCTAGCGGTTCTTTCTTTGCACTCATCAATATAAATTCTCATGGCTTTGAGAGACTCATCGATATCGTGCTTAGGTGGAATAGATCTAAGTTTCAAAGAATCAACATCAAGAGAAATTCTATCCACGTTCCTAGCCAACTCGTCAATCTTAGGCAATTTTTCTTCAAGCAAAGCATTAAAATTCTTTTGCGAAATCGTAAATTCTTTAACACTAGTCTCAAAATCAGAGGGCATCTTGTTAAAATTTCCATAAGAGTTGTTGTAGGAATTACCATAATTATTAGAGGAATTACTAGGAAACGGCCTAGGATTAAAGTTTCCTGTATACGCGTTGTTACCAAAATTGTTCCTACCAGCAAAATTCACATCCATAGATACATTATTATTCTCAATCAAATTAGACAAAAGGCATATCATTAGGATCAGAAGAAACACTCTTATTAGCAAACAATTTCATAAGTTAATCCATCTTTCCACTCAAAACATTAATTTCTTCTATAGCATGAACCTTTTTACTAGTAGATCTTTCGGTGTGCCATTGAGAATAATTAACCATAATATTATCTAGGAGTTTAGTAGCTTCTCCTAAAGTGATTTCCATAAAAGTGCCTTCCGCGGCCGAATCTAAAAGATTTCTAGAAGCAAAATTCAATCCAGCATAAATTTTTTGTATGACCATCCATAAATTCAAACCATGTGTAGGGCAATTACGTATCATTAATTTCATCCTCTCCCAAGCTTGTGCAACATGCTCATGATCAAGTTGCTTAAAATTCATAATATTGTTTCTAAGAGAGATGATCTTAGCAGGAGGAAAATACTTAGAGATAAAAGCATCTTTGCACTTATTCCATGAATCAATACTATTTTTAGGTAAAGACGAAAACCAGGTTTTAGCACGATCTCTAAGCGAAAACGGAAATAGCTTCAATTTAACAATATTATTATTCACATCTTTCTTCTTTTGCATATCACACAAATGAACAAAGCTGTTTAGATGGGTAGCAGCATCTTCACTAGGAAGGCTAGAAAATGGATCTTTCATGACAAGATTCAGCAAGGCAGTATTAATTTCACAAGATTCAACATCGTAAGAGGAGAAATCGGAGTGCTAAGAAAATCATTATTCTTGGTATTGGAAAAGTCACACAATTTAGTATTGTCTTGAGACATTGTGACAAACAATCCAACACACAAGCAAACAAGAGGCAAGCAAAAAGAGACGAACGGAAAAGAGGCGAGCAGAAAAGAGGGCGAATAAAACGGCAAGGGTGAAGTGGGGGATAGGAAAACGAGAGGCAAATGGAAAATAATGTAATGCGAGGGATACGAGTTTGTGATGGGTACTTGGTATGTCCCTACTTGTGCGCAGATCTCCCCGGCAACGGCGACAGAAATGGCCTGTTGCTGGGAGATCAAATCTTGACTTGACTTGGTGCAACCTCCCTGGCAACGGCGCCAGAAATCCTTCTTGCTACCTCTTGAGCATGCGTTGGTTTTCTCTTGAAGAGGAAAGGGTGATGCAGCAAAGTAGCGTAAGTATTTCCCTCATTTTTTGAGAACCCGGGTATCAATCCAGTAGGAGATTACACGCAAGTCGCCTAGTACCTGCAGAAACAAACAAGAACCTCGCAACCAACGCGATAAAGGGGTTGTCAATCCCTTCAAGGTCACTTTTGAAAGTGAGATCAAATAGATATAATAGGATAAATATTTTTGGTATTTTTATGATATAGATTGGAAAATAAAGATTGCAAAATAAATAGCGCCAAAAATAGCTAGTTGACGGGAGATTAATATAATGGAGAATAGACCCGGGGCCATAGGTTTCACTAGTGGCTTCTCTCAAGATAGCAAATTCTACGGTGGGTGAACAAATTACTGTCAAGCGATTGATAGAAAAGTGAATAATTATGAGAATATCTAGGCATGATCATGTATATAGGCATCACGTCCGCGGCAAGTAGACCGAAACGATTCTGCATCTACTACTATTACTCCACACATTGACCACTATCCAGCATGCATCTAGAGTATTAAGTTCATAAGAATAGAGTAACACATTAGGAAAGATGACATGATGTAGAGGGATAAACTAAAGCAATATGATATAAACCCCATCTTTTTATCCTCGATGGCAACAATACAATACGTGCCTTGCCGCCCCTGCTGTCACTGGGAAAGGACACCGCAAGATTGAACCCAAAGCTAAGCACTTCTCCCATTGCAAGAAAGATCAATCTAGTAGGCCAAACCAAACTGATAATTCGAAGAGACTTGCAAAGATATTTAAATCATGCATAAAAGAATTCAAAGAAGAATCAAATACCATTCATAGATAATCTTGACCATAAACCCACAATTCATCAAATCTCGACAAACACACCACAAAATGAATTACATCCAATAGATCTCCAAGAGAATCGAGGAGAACTTTGTATTGAGATCCAAAGAGAGAGAAGAAGTCATCTAGCTAATAACTATGGACCTGAAGGTCTGTGATAAACTACTCACACATCATTGGAGAGGCTATGGTGTTGATGTAGAAGCCCTCCGTGATCGATTCCCCCTCCGGCGGAGCGCCGGAAAAGGCCCCAAGATGGGATCTCATGGGTACAAAAGGGTGCGGCGGTGGAAATAGGGTTTCGTGGTGCTCCTGGATGTTTTCAGGGTATATGGGTTTATATAGGAGGAAGAAGTACGTCGGTGGAGCTGCGAGGAGCCCACGAGGGTGGGGGGTGCGCCCTCCTGCCTCGTGGCTTCCTCGATTCTTTCTTGACGTCCAGTCCAAGTCTCTTGGATCACGAAACACTGAAATAGGCAAAAACAACAATTTGCACCGGGCCTTTGGTTAGTAGGTTAGTCCCAGAAATAATATAAAAAGTATATTAAAGCCCATTAAACATCCAAAATAGGTAATATAATAGCATGGAACAATCAAAAATTATAGATACGTTGGAGACGTATCAGGGGGCGCCTCCCCGGAGCCGGAGCAGGCGGGGTGGGCCGGGCACCCTCGTTGATGATGAGAGCGCCACTGCGGGTGCGGTGTCCGAGCGGCTTCTCCTCTGGCTTAGGCTTGATTGGGCAGAGCGCGGTCGGTGAGCCGGAGCTCGACGACGAGGACGACCCCGGCTCCATCCGCCGCGGCGTCCAGGAGCTACCTTGATGGCGAGAGAAGGACGGCCGCGGCGGGTACTCGAGGCGCGGCATGTTGCCACACTCGATGTGGTCGAGGACGACCTCGAGGGTGCGGCCGGGCACGCCCCACCATTCGCGCCGCCCGTCGATGTTGTGGCGCCCCGCGGGATGACACCGTTGGTGGAGGCTATCTGCTCCTCGCGGCGGCGTTGGAAGTACATGGTCCAGAGGGTGTGGCTGTCGGCGGCGTAGCGCGGCTTGTTCTACCGCTTCTCCGTCAGGGACGAGCGGACGCGGGCGATCTCAGCCCGCCGCGCCGCCCCTTCAGGCACCGGTGGCAACAGGACGCCTGCTACCTCTCTAGCACTGCGTTGGTTTTCCCTTGAAGAGGAAAGGGTGATGAAGCAGAGCAGCGTAAGTATTTCCCTCAGTTTTTGAGAACCAAGGTATCAATCCAGTAGGAGGCCATGCACGAGTCCCTCGCACCTACACAAACAAATAAACTCCTCGCCACCAACAAGATAAAGGGGTTGTCAATCCCTTCAAGGTCACCTACGAGAGTGAGATTTGATAGATATGATAAGATACTATTTTTGGTATTTTTATGATAAAGAGAAATAAAGATGCAAGTAAAATAAATGGCAAAGGAAGTAACTAAGTATTGGAAGATTAATATGATGGAAAATAGACCCGGGGGCCATAGGTTTCACTAGAGGCTTCTCTCAAGAGCATAAGTATTACGGTGGGCGAAGAAATTACTGTTGAGCAATTGACAGAATTGAGCATAGTTATGAGAATATCTAGGTATGATCATGTATATAGGCATCACATCCGAGGTAAGTAGACCGACTCCTGCCTGCATCTACTACTATTACTCCACACATCGACCGCTATCCAGCATGCATCTAGAGTATTAAGTTCAAGAGAACAGAGTAACGCTTTAAGCAAGATGACATGATGTAGAGGGATAAACTCATGCAATATGATATAAACCCCATCTCGTTATCCTCGATGGCAACAATACAATACGTGCCTGTTGGGTGACGTAGTAATTTCAAAAAATTTCCTACGCACACGCAACATCATGGTGATGCATAGCAACGAGAGGGGAGAGTGTAATCTATGTACCCTTGTAGATCGACAACGGAAGCGTTAGCACAATGTGGTTGATGTAGTCGTACGTCTTCACGGCCCGACCGATCAAGCACCGAAACTATGGCACCTCCGAGTTCTAGCACACGTTCAGCTCGATGACGATCCCCGGACTCCGATCCAGCAAAGTGTCGGGGAAGAGTTCCGTCAGCACGATGGCGTGGTGACGATCTTGATGTACTACCGTCGCAGGGCTTCGCCTAAGCACCGCTACAATATTATCGAGGACTATGGTGGAAGGGGGCACCGCACACGGCTAAGAATATGATCACGTGGATCAACTTGTGTCTCTAGGGGTGCCTCTTGCCTCCGTATATAATGGATCAAAGGGGGGGCTGCGGCCGGCCAGGAGAGGGCGCGCCAGGAGGAGTCCTACTCCCTCCGGGAGTAGGATTCCCCCCTTTCCTAGTTGGAATAAGATTCGGGAGGGGGGAAAGAGGAGAGAGAGAAGGAAGGGGGGCGCCGCCCCTCTCTCCTTGTCCTATTCAGACTAGGGGGGAGGGGCGCGCGGCCCAGCCCTGGCCACCTCTCCTCTCTTCCACTAAGGCCCACTAAGGCCCATATACCTCCCGGGGGGTTCCAGTAACCTCCCGGTACTCTCTTCTGATATCCAAATATAGGCCTCCAATATATCAATCTTTATGTCTCGACCATTTCGAGACTCCTCGTCATGTCCCCGATCCCATCCGGGACTCCGAACTCCTTCGGTACATCAAAATTCATAAACTCATAATATAACTGTCATCGAAACCTTAAGCGCGCGGACCCTACGGGTTCGAGAACAATGTAGACATGACCGAGACATGTCTCCGGTCAATAACCAATAGCGGAACCTGGATGCTCATATTGGCTCCTACATATTCTACGAAGATCTTTTATCGGTCAGACCGCATAACAACATACGTTGTTCCCTTTGTCATCGGTATGTTACTTGCCCGAGATTCGATCATCGGTATCTCAATACCTAGTTCAATCTCGTTACCGGCAAGTCTCTTTACTCGTTCCGTAATACATCATCTCACAACTAACTCATTAGTTGCAATGCTTGCAAGGCTTATGTGATGTGCATTACCGAGAGGGCCCAGAGATACCTCTCCGACAATCGGAGTGACAAATCCTAATCTCGAAATACGCCAACCCAACATGTACCTTTGGAGACACCTGTAGAGCACCTTTATAATCACCCAGTTACGTTGTGACATTTGGTAGCACACAAAGTGTTCCTCCGGTAAACGGGAGTTGCATAATCTCATAGTCGTAGGAACATGTATAAGTCATGAAGAAAGCAATAGCAACATACTAAACGATCGAGTGCTAAGCTCACGGAATGGGTCAAGTCAATCACATCATTCTCCTAATGATGTGATCCCGTTAATCAAATAACAACTCTTTGTCTATGGTTAGGAAACATAACCATCTTTGATTAACGAGCTAGTGAAGTAGAGGCATACTAGTGACGTTTAGTTTGTCTATGTATTCACACAAGTATTATGTTTCCGGTTAATACAATTCTAGCATGAATAATAAACATTTATCATGATATAAGGAAATAAAATAATAACTTTATTATTGCCTCTAGGGCATATTTCCTTCAGTGCCTTGCTGCCCCTACTGTCACTGAGAAAGGACACCGCAAGATTGAACCCAAAGCTAAGCACTTCTCCCATTGCAAGAAAGATCAATCTAGTAGGCCAAACCAAACTGATAATTCGAAGAGACTTGCAAAGATAACCAATCATACATAAAAGAATTTAGAGAAGATTCAAATATTGTTCATAGATAAACTTGATCATAAACCCACAATTCATCGGTCTCAACAAACACACCGCAAAATAAGATTACACCGAATAGATCTCCACAAGAGAGGGGGAGAAGTTTGTATTGAGATCCAAAAAGAGAGAAGAAGCCATCTAGCTAATAACTATGGACCTGTAGGTCTAAAGTAAACTACTCACACTTCATCGGAGAGGCTATGGTGTTGATGTAGAAGCCCTCCGTGATCGATACCCCCTCCGGCGGAGCTCCGGAAAAGGCCCCAAGATGGGATCTCGTGGATACAGAAAGTTACGGCGGTGGAATTAGGGTTTTGGCTCCGTATCTGGTAGTTTGGGGGTACGTAGGTATATATAGGAGGACGGAGTACATTGGTGGAGCAATGTGGGCCCCACGAGGGTGGAGGGCGCGCTTGGGGGAGGGGGTAGGCGCGCCCCCTACCTCGTGCCTTCCTGGTTGATTGCTTGATGTAGGGTCCAAGTCCTGTGGATCATGTTCGTTCCGAAAATCACGTTCCCGAAGGTTTCATTCCGTTTGGACTCTGTTTGATATTCTTTTTCTGCGAAACTCTGAAATAGGCAATAAATAACAATTCTGGGTTGGGCCTCCGGTTTATAGGTTAGTCCCAAAAATAATATAAAAGTGTATAATAAAGCCCAATAATGTCCAAAACATGATATAATATAGCATGGAACAATAAAAAATTATAGATACGTTGGAGACGTTTCAAGCGTCCCCAAGCTTAATTCCTGCTCGTCCTTGAGTAGGTAAATGATAAAAACAGAATTTTTGATGTGGAATGCTACTTGGCATAATTTCAATGTAATTCTCTTAATTGTGGTATGAATATTCAGATCCAAAAGATTCAAGACAAAAGTTCAATATTGACATAGAAATAATAATAGTTCGAGCATACTAACTAAGCAATTATGTTTCTTCAAAATAACATGGCCAAAGAAAGTTATCCCTACAAAATCATATAGTCTGGCGATGCTCCATCTTCACCACACAAAGTATTTAAATCATGCACAACCCCGATGACAAGCCAAGCAATTATTTCATACTTTTAGTGTTCTCAAACTTTTTCAATCTTCACGCAATACATGAGCATGAGCCATGGACATAGCACTATATGTGGAATAGAATGGTGGTTGTGGAGAAGGCAAAAAGGGAGAAGATAGTCTCACATCAACTAGGCGTATCAACGGGCTATGGAGATGCCCATTAATAGAAATCAACGTGAGTGAGTAGGGATTGCTATTCAACGGATGCACTAGAGCTATAAGTACATGAAAGATCAACAAAAAGAACTAAGTGGGTGTGCATCCAACTTGCTTGCTCACGAAGACCTAGGGCATTTTGAGGAAGCCCATCGTTGGAATATACAAGCCAAGTTCTATAATGAAAAATTCCCACTAGTATATGAAAATGATAATATAGGAGACTCTCTATCATGAAGATCATGGTGCTACTTTGAAGCACAAGTGTGGAAAAATGGATAGTAGTATTGCCCCTTTTTATTTATTTACTCTTTTTTTGGGCCTTCTTTTTTTATTCGGCCTTTCTCTTTTTTTGGGATGATACTCTATGAATGATGATCATCACACTTCTATTTGTTTACAACTCAATGATTACAACTCGATATTAGAACAAAGTATGACTATATGAATGCCTCCGGCGGTATACCAGGATAGCAATGATGCATGAGTGACTTATATGAAAGAATTATGAATGGTGGCTTTGCGACAACTAAAATGTCAACTACATGATCATGCGAAGCAATATGACAATGATGGAGCGTGTCATAGTAAATGGAACGGTGGAAAGTTGCATGGCAATATATCTCGGAATGTCTATGGAAATGCCATGATAGGTAGGTATGGTGGCTGTTTTGAGGAAGGTATATGGTGGGTGTATGATACCGGCGAAAGGTGCGCGGTATTAGAGAGGCTAGCAATGGTGGAAAGGTGAGAGTGCGTATAATCCATGGACTCAACATTACTCATAAAGAACTCACATACTTATTGCAAAAATTTATTAGTTATCAAAGCAAAGTACTACGCGCATGCTTCTAGGGGGATAGATTGGTAGGAAAAGACCATCGCTCGTCCCCGACCGCCACTCATAAGGAGGACAATCAATAAATACATCATGCTCCGACTTCTTAACATAACTGTTCACCATACGTGCATGCTACGGGAATCACAAACTTCAACACAAGCATTTCTCCAATTCACAACTACTCAACTCACACGACTCTAATATCACCATCTCCATATCTCAAAACAATTATCAAGTTTCAAACTTCTCATAGTATTCAACACACTCATAAGAAAATTTTATTATTAATCTTGAATGCCTAACATAATTAAAGCAAATTACCATGCTGTTTTGTAGGACTCTCAAAATAATCTAAGTGAATCATGAGAGAACAATGGTTTCTATAAAACAAATCTACCAACGTGTTCTAAAAGATATAAGTGAAGCACTAGAGCAAAAACTATATAACTAAAAATATATAAGTGAAGCACATAGAGTATTCTAACAATTTCCGAATCATGGGTGTCTTTCTCAAAAAGGTGTGTGCAGCAATGATGATTGTGGAAAACTAACAAATAAAGACTCAAATAATACAAGACGCTCCAAGCAAAACACATATCATGTGGTAAATAAAAATATAGCTCCAAGTAAAGTTACGATAGAGGTAGACGAAAGAGGGGATGCCTTCCGGGGCATCCCCAAGCTTTGGCTTTTAGGTGTCCTTAGATTATCTTGGGGTTCCATGGGCATCCCCAAGCTTAGGCTGTTGCCACTCCTTGTTCCATAATCCATCAAATCTTTTACCCAAAACTTGAAAACTTCACAACACAAAACTTAAAGTAGAAAATCTCATGAGCTCCGTTAGCGAAAGAAAAGAAAACACCACTTTAAGGTACTGTAATGAACTCATTATTTATTTATATTGGTGTTAAACCTACTGTATTCCAACTTCTCTACGGTTTATAAACTATTTTACTAGCCATAGATTCATCAAAATAAGCAAACAACACACGAATAACAGAATCTGTCAAAAACAGAACAGTCTGTAGTAATCTGTAGTTAACGCAAGATCTGGAACCCCACAAATTCTAAAATAAATTGCTGGACGTGGGGAATTTATCTATTAATCATCTGAAAAAATAATTAACTAAATAGCGCTTTCCAAATAAAAATGGCAGCAGTTCTCGTGAGCGCTAAAGTTTCTATTTTTTACAGCAAGATTAAAAAGGCTTTCCCCAAGTCTTCCCAACGGTTCTACTTGGCACAAACACTAATTAAACACAGAAAACACAGCCAATACAGAGGCTAGATAAATTATTTATTACTAAACAGGAGCAAAAAACATGGAATAAAAATAAAATTGGGTTGCCTCCCAACAAGCGCTATCGTTTAACGCCCTTAGCTAGGCATAAAAGCGAAGATAGATCTAGGTATTGCCATCTTTGGTAGGCAATCCATAAGTGGATTTCATAATAGATTCATATGGTAATTTAATTTTCTTTCTAGGGAAGTGTTCCATGCCTTTCCTTAACGGAAATTGGAATCTAATATTCCCTTCCTTTATATCAATAATTGCCCCAATCGTTCTAAGGAAAGGTCTACCAAGAATAATAGGACATGAAGGATTGCAATCTATGTCAAGAACAATAAAATCCACGGGCACATAATTCCTATTTTCAACAATAATAACATCATTAATTCTTCCCATAGGTTTCTTAACAGTGGAATCCGCAAGGTGCAAGTTTAAAGAGCAATCATCAAAATCACGGAAACCTAGCAAATCACACAAAGTCTTTGGAATCGTGGAAACACTAGCACCCAAATCACACAAAGCATAGCACTCATGATCTTTAACCTTAATTTTAATAGTAGGTTCCCACTCATCATCAAGTTTTCTACGGATAGAAACCTCCAACTCAAGTTTTTCTTCATAAGATTGCATCAAAGCATCAACGATATGTTTGGTAAAGACTTTATTTTGACTATAAGCATGAGGAGAATTTAGCACGGATTGCAACAAGGAAATACAATCTATCAAAGAGCAATTATCATAATTAAATTCCTTGAAATCGAAAATAGTGGATTCATTAATATTTAAAGTTTTGACTTCTTCAATCCCACTTTTAACAATTTTAGCATCAAGATCTAAAGACTCCGAATTTTTGGAACGTCTTCTAGGTAAAGGTGGATCATATTCAGTCCCATCATTATCAAGATTCATATGACAAAACAAAGATTTAATAGGGGACACATCAATAACTTTTATATCTTCATCTTTATTATCATGGAAACTAGAAGAACACGCTTTTATAAAACAATCTTTCTTAGCACGCATTCTAGCGGTTCTTTCTTTGCACTCATCAATGGAAATTCTCATGGTTCTGAGAGACTCATTGATATCATGCTTAGGAGGAATAGATCTAAGCTTCAAAGAATCAACATCAAGAGAAATTCTATCAACGTTCCTAGCCAACTCATCAATCTTAAGCAATTTTTCTTCAATCAAAGCATTGGAATTCTTTTGCGAGGTAATAAATTCTTTAATATTAGATTCAAAATCATAGGGCATCTTATTAAAATTTCCATAAGAATTGTTGTAGGAATTACCATAATTATAAGAGAAATTACTAGGATACGGCCTAGGATTAAAGTTTCCTCTATACGTGTTGTTACCAAAATTATTCCTACCAACAAAATTCACATCCAAAGATTCATTATTATTCCCAATCAAAGTAGACAAAGGCATATCATTAGGATCATAAGAAACACTTTTATTAGCAAATAATTTCACAAGTTCATCCATCTTACCACTCAAAACATTAATTTCTTCTATCGCATGCACTTTCTTATTAGTAGATCTTTCAGTGTGCCATTGAGAATAATTAACCATAATATTATCTCGGAGTTTAGTAGCTTCTCCTAAAGTGATTTCCATAAAAGTGACTCCCACGACGGAATCTAAAAGATTTCTAGAAGCAAAATTCAATCCAGCATAAACTTTTTGTATAATCATCCACAAATTCAAACCATGTGTAGGGCAATTACGTATCATTAATTTCATCCTCTCCCAAGCTTGTGCAACATGTTCATGATCAAGTTGCTTAAAATTCATAATATCGTTTCTAAGAGAGATGATCTTAGCGGGAGGAAAATACTTAGAGATAAAAGCATCTTTGCACTTATTCCATGAATCAATACTATTTCTAGGCAAAGACGAAAACCAAGCTTTAGCGCGATCTCTAAGAGAAAAAGGAAATAGCTTCAATTTAACAATATCATTATCCACATCTTTCTTCTTTCGCATATCACACAAATCAACGAAGTTGTTTAGATGGGTAGTGGCATCTTCACTAGGAAGGCCGGAAAACGGATCTTTCATGACAAGATTCAGCAAATTAGCATTAATTTCATAAGATTCAGCATCGGTAAGAGGAGCAATCGGAGTGCTAATAAAATCATTGTTGTTGGTATTGGTAAAGTCACACAATTTGGTATTATCTTGAGCCATCGTGACAAGCAAGCAATCCAACACACAAGCAAACAAGAAACGGGCAAAAAGAGGCGAATAGAGAAAGAGAGGGAGGATGGAGAGAGAGAGGGCGAATAAAACGGCAAGGGTGAAGTGGGGGGAGAGGAAAACGAGAGGCAAATGGCAAATAATGTAATGCGGGAGATAAGGGTTTGTGATGGGTACTTGGTATGTTGACTTTTGCGTAGACTCCCCGGCAACGGCGCCAGAAATCCATCTTGCTACCTCTTGAGCATTGTGTTGGTTTTCCCTTGAAGAGGAAAGGGTGATGCAGTAGAGAAGCGTAAGTATTTCCCTCAGTTTTTGAGAACCAAGGTATCAATCCAGTAGGAGGCCACGCACGAGTCCCTTGCACCTACACAAACAAATAAACTCCTCGCAACCAACGCGTTAAAGGGGTTGTCAATCCCTTCACGGTCACCTACGAGAGTGAGATCTGATAGATATGATAATATACTATTTTTGGTATTTTTATGATAAAGAGAAATAAAGATGCAAGTAAAATAAATGGCAAAGGAAATAACTAAGTATTGGAAGATTATTATGATGGAAAGTAGACCCGGGGGCCATAGGTTTCACTAGATGCTTCTCTCCGGAGCATTAGTATTACGGTGGGTGAAGAAATTACTGTTGAGCAATTGACATAATTGAGAATAGTTATGAGAATATCTTGGTATGATCATGTATATAGGCATCACATCCGAGACAAGTAGACCGACTCCTGCCTGCATCTACTACTATTACTCCACACATCAACCGCTATCCAGCATGCATCTAGAGTATTAAGTTCAAGAGAACAGAGTAACGCTTTAAGCAAGATGACATGGTGTAGAGGGATAAACTCATGATATGATATAAACCCCAACTTGTTATCCTCGATGGCAACAATACAATACGTGCCTTGCTGCCCCTACTGTCACTGGGAAAGGACACCACAAGATTGAACCCAAAGCTAAGCACTTCTCCCATTGCAAGAAAGATCAATCTAGTAGGCCAAACTGAACTGATAATTCGAAGAGACTTGCAAAGATAACCAATCATACATAAAAGAATTCAGAGAAGATTCAAATATTGTTCATAGATAAACTTGATCATAAACCCACAATTCATCGGTCTCAACAAACACAACACAAAAGAAGATTACATCGAATAGATCTCCACAAGAGAGGGGGGGACTTTGTATTGAGATCCAAAAAGATAGAAGAAGCCATCTAGCTAATAACTATGGACCCGAAGGTCTGAAGTAAACTACTCACACTTCATCGGAGAGGCTATGGTGTTGATGTAGAAGCCCTCCGTGATCGATGCCCCCTCCGGTGGAGCTCCGAAAAAGGCCCCAAGATGGGATCTTGTGGATATAGAAAGTTACGGCGGTGGAATTAGGGTTTTGGCTCCGTATCTGGTAGTTTGGGGGTACGTAGGTATATATAGGAGGAAGGAGTACGTCGGTGGAGCAACATGGGCCCCACGAGGGTGGAGGGCGCGTCTGGGGGGTAGGCACGCCCCCTACCTCGTGCCTTCCTAGTTGATTGCCTGACGTAGGGTCCAAGTCCTCTAGATCATGTTCGTTCCGAAAAGCACGTTCCCAAAGGTTTCATTCCGTTTGGACTCTGTTTGATATTCTTTTTCTGCGAAACTCTGAAATAGGCAAAAAACATCAATACTGGGCTGGGCCTCCGGTTAATAGGTTAGTCCCAAAAATAATATAAAAGTGTATAATAAAGCCCAATAATGTGCAAAACAGGATATAATATAGCATGGAACAATCAAAAATTATAGATACGTTGGAGACGTATCAACGCAGCTGGCGCCCAGCCTCCACGTCCCCGGCACCCACATGTCCGGGGGCGCCGGGTACTTCGCCTCGTACAACAGTCGCGCCTCCGCCTCTTGGGGGTGGCGGCGGCCGAAGCCGTTCGCCGCAGCGCCATCACCTGGGTACCTCTCGGCCATCTTTCTCGTCGGCGAGAAGAGGGGAGTGTCGCTATCTACACCGGGGAGGAGGGAAAGTGAGAGTTGTGGCGTCCACCGGTGGGGAGGTCGCCTTTTATAGCCATCGCAGGGCGGCGACGGCTTGCATGCCGGGCGACGCGTTCATGCGCATTCACCGCGCCGCCTGTGAGGCATCAATGGAGGCTAACCGGCACGGCAGAGCGGCAGCCTTCGCACTAATTCCCACGGGAACCAAGGCGATGAGGGCGACGAAGCGGCGTCTCGCTGACTCGGCGGGCCCATTTGCTTTCGCACCAAAACCGCTCGCCCCGGCGCCCCCGAGCGCCCCCGGCGTGCCGGGTTCGGCCTGGGTCCACCGGTGCCAATTTCGGCCCAAACCGGCGAAAGACGGGGTCCTGGGGGCACAACTTGGCCAATTTTTGGGCGCCGGCGCCAAAAATCGCCTGGGGAGGGCCTGTTGGGCACGCGGCTGGAGATGCTCTTAAACTGCAGGTTACACTCACTATTGGTTTAGTGTCCAAACAGTTGAGAAAAAGGGTTTCCCCCTGCTTTAGATTATAAAGCAACGTCCAACCGATACAACCAGCTTGCTGGGGCCGCAACACAAACAAGCCCAAAGAAAAAGGAGAGAAAGAAAAAAAATTAACAAATGCCGACGCCGGCAGCTCAACTAAGGAAAGATGACCGACACCCGCTGCACCGACCGAAGAAGAACCACCGCCCGCCAAAGACTCTGAAGCCTCGCGTACCAAGCAACATCTTCAAGAAGAAATGCGACGACGACACCGCTACTGCCTGGACAAGTCCCAGACAAGTCCTAGGGTTCCCCCGGTACGCGAATGGCAGTGGGGAAGGGGGTATCACCGACGCCCCTCGGGACGGTCTGGCAACGCCCACGTGCGCAGCCGCGCCGATGGCGAATGAGCCGCCATAGATTTCTCCCACCCCGAAACCACCACCCCACCTTAGACAATCGGAAGCGCATAGCCCAACACACCGCCCACCAGCCTGTGCCACCACGGATACCGCACCATCTTTTGCTGAGGCCACCAACACGAGACCTGAAGGTAGGACGAGAAGACACCGGGCTCGGAGGCAACCGCACCGCATCTGACAGGAGGGAACAACCTTCACCGCCGCGCGGAGCCAACGGACATGGCGACAGGGACTTGCCAGGCCACCACCGGCCCGGCCGGACCCCAACAGGTCCGGACAGTCCCTGCAGCCACGCTGCAGCACGCCGGCCGCCGGAGCCACCACCACCGCAGCCACGACCCCTTCATCACACCACTAGGGAGCCACGCCGTCTCGACCGGACCGCAGGCCCGCCCCAGCCCAGATGGGGCCCGAAAGGGCCCAGATCTGGGCCGAGCGGGCGCCACCGGCCAGCCGCCCACCGCGCCGCCCCACAGCCAACGGCCACGCCGCCGCGTCGAGGGCCCCCGAGGCCTGCAGGACGCTGCCGCCGAGCCTCACCGCCGCCAGCCGAGCAGC